>NW_009228869.1:99926-100380 GCF_000690835.1 Fulmarus glacialis | reverse complement strand
CGGAACCAGGACAGACATGATTAATTTTCACCTTCAAAACTTCATAAAAGCTATGGGCATGTTAAAGATGAGGAATCTCGGGCACTTTTAGGAAATAGACAACCCCAGAGAAATTGTTGCAGAAGATTTTCTTTTGTGTGGCCACCCATACGTGCCAAGAATATATCATTACTTTTGGGCGAAGATTGTTAGTAAAGTGGAATTGCTCATTTTATATAGCCAATATTTTCTTTTCTGTGTCTTTCAAAATTGCATAACAGGTGAGGGTACCACAATGAAGAAGTTCCTTGTTTATGTTTTGTGATGGTTGCTCTAAGTCAAAAACCTAATCCTTACAAGTAACAAACTGATAATTTTGATCTGATCCCAGGCTGCTTACTAAGGATCTCCATCATTTCTTTATGCTACTATGCTACAAAGATAATGTTGTTACTACCTTGCAAGACAAATTAAA
>NW_009228869.1:83831-99905 GCF_000690835.1 Fulmarus glacialis | reverse complement strand
AATGCCTGTATATAAATGAAGTCTTTCCTCATTGATATGTGACAGTGGGTATGATAATACTTGAGCTAATTCAAAAGTTTTGCAGAGGGGAGGGTAGCAATTCTGTCTTATAATCACCAGGTAAATGCTGTAGTAGCTCCAGCCACAGGTATGAGGTAGAGCTGAATTTCAGGGGAATAAAGAGTCCATCACAGGATGAACTTTGTAACAGGCTGCAGGTGAGCACGTCTTTGTGGGTGTGATCCTGGCAGTTCAGTTCCACTAAGCTGGCAGCTCTTACCTTAGCTATCGCAGTAGGGCACAGCACTTTACGAAAATAGGCAAGGACTGCCGATGAGAGATCTAGGGCAGGAGAGCTGAAAGGCAGATTTCTTCACGGTGGATGAAAGAGGAAAGGAAAGGAAACGTCCCTCTCCTGTCTTTGTGTCTGGAAATGGAAAGAGTTTCTCAGCAAAAAAATTGCATCTTCATTTTGTAGACAGAACCATCTAAATAGGCCAATGTGGCCCAGATACTACCAGAAGATCCAGATACTATCCTGGCCATGGAGGAAAATTGTGGCAATAAGTCTTATTGTTGTGCACTGGCTGAATCCCCATGACTTGGCTATTTTTGACTTGTATTATCCGCTGTGCAATTTTCTAGTGACTTCTGTGGGAGAACTTGATCGTAAGAAAATAATAATATGACGTCTTTAGAAAATGCTAGTGGTGCTTTTTAGATTTTTCTATAGGCTTCTGAAAACAATGCAGTGTAAGATGGGCTACCCATAGCTATCTTGAAGTATTGTAGTGATCTTAAGTCATCTCTTATCTTTACCAAATTGTGGTGTCAACTGTAGACAGCATAAAATGTTTCCAACTGGTGTTACTACAGGGAAAAACATGAAGGCAGAGACATCTCGTGTAACTTAACCATGAACTAAACATGGTAGAGCAGGCAATTTACAAAACCTCAACACAGAAAGGAGCCCTTTTTTCTTATTAGCCACTATGATGCAGTAGGTAACCATTTTGTTTCAGTAATAGATGAGATTATTATAAGATTATGCAGTCACTCAGTTTTAATCAGCTGAGTGGGAAATCTCTGCTTTCTTATCAAAGGGCAGTAGATGAAAAGTGACGTCTCCACAGATCATTATGAAGGTAGCCTTGTATAAAGGGACCACTCATCTCCGCTCCTTCTAACCAGAACTGCTACTGAGGGAGTTATGTACTGGGTGAAAATGCCTTGATTAAAACAGACTGAAGTCTAAATACAATTAGACTGAGGGGATGCAGAAATGTTTTATATTCATTGGGTATCATAATGAGTGCATAAAGTGAAACAAAAACAGTAGGAAAAAAGCTCCATTTCCTGATGAATTGTCCAAAATGACAAATTAAAACAAATCTGTTCTTACAGGCACTGGATGGAAACTTTGTCTTTTGGGATGTCCATGCAGTCCATGCAATTAAAAAAAAAAACAAAACCTCAATGCAATCTGTACATTGTTCCAGTAAAGAATTTGTTTTTTCTTTCTTACTAGGAGATCAAATATTTAACTGATGGGGCAGAAAGAGATTTTAAAAGTGAAAGCTTTGTCTTCTCATAGGCACAAACTGTATTGCAGAACTACTGCATATGGCTATTCTGTTCCAACACAAATTAGAACATTTGCATCACATTATTTGCTCTTAGAATTGGACAGTCAGACCTACACACACAACTTTGGGGTCTGCAGTTCAACTAATGTTGGGATAAAACATTCATTTAGAGAAGAGACAATATTTTAGACAATACAGGCCAGACTATGTGTGTTTGACCACTACCATTCAGTTAGGGGGGAAAAAAAGGGACATACAAAGCCTAAACCATGTAAATGTAGTGATTTTAAGCCCATCTCCGGCTACTTTCTATGCTAAATAATGACAATTTGTCTGCAATATCAAACTGTTCCCTCATGGGTTTTTTTTTTGTTTCTTCCTTTTCATTTGGATATAACAGCCAAATTCCATTCTCAGTTACAGCTGACTATTTACAGTGATCTCACAGTTGTTTCAAATTAGTACCTCTCTTCACTTAAGTGAAAACATGGATTTAATTGAGATCCTTTTTTTTTTTGGTCCTGGATTGCTTATCTCTATCGGGCTTCTCTACCTAGTTGGTTGGCTTCTTTATTTATCTACAGCTATAGTTTCTAAATGCCTTGTGGAAGATTGTTGTGTACTTGTGGAGAGCTGTTGAACAAAGCATCAAAACTCTTCTGCGGCAAGAGGTGCCAGGCTGCAGTATGGAAATACATCCCTTGTATCAGATGTGGCCAGCAGCAGATATAGATGGTGGGTTTTGCAGCTCCTGCTATAGTCATACACCCCACCAGGTTGTGCTGCGGGAGTATTTCAGGCCCTTTATTCTCTGCCATTCTCCTCCATGCCCAGCACGTGGCATCTGAGGATGTAAATAGCCAATGATGTCCTGTGTATGGTCAGGACTTAACTTCCTGTGGAAGTCAGAGGATGCACTTATGTTGCTGAAGAACCAAGAGTATTTGTTCAAAAGATTTAGGTCAGGGCAGTCTTTTCTTAATAAACACAAGAGAAGAAAGAAATTTTCAGGATAGGGACTTGTGTTTCTCACTTTTCTAGTTCGCAGCTGGTACTCTCCATGCACCTCCTGTGATAACATTTCCAATCTGAAAACTAGCTTCTGCAGATAGTTTCCTCAATCAAGATATTCTGATTACAAGATGTTAAGTGTGCATTGTATAGCTCCGACAGCTGGGGCAGCAAGAACATGAGAAAGTGGGCCCTTGCTCCGCTTTCTGTGCAAATCTGAAAGAGACGGCTCTTTTTTTTTCCTGCTAGGCCACTCGGGTAAACCATAACTGTATAAACACCAGAGCAAATGCTACTGTCATATTCAAGGCTATGCAGAAAATTATTACTTTATTCTAAATTGTCAGCCTCAGTGTAATAAGCAATAATTTCTCATAGTGTTTTTTTTTTTTTTTGTCTAGGCCTGTTCCATACGATAGTGATATGTACAACTGCTACTGTTCCCCAAAGGCCTAACAACAGCTTCCACTGACTTTTCACTAAATTGCACTAACTTCTCTTGGAAATTCCGAGACTGATCATTTCATGGCAGCTGCTATGGAGTCAGGAAAATCACGTTTTGGAAATGTCAACCATTTCTGTTTCACTTTCTCATAGTATTCTCAGTAAAACACTGGATGTTACCTTTTACTTTACATCTTCACACAGACCAGGGATTCCCGTTTTGTAATCTGTACTCCTTTCTCAACAAAGTTCATGAAAACATGTGGATGGAGGGAGCAGTGCAAAGGCACTTTATTCAATGTTCCTGTTTAACTGCACAGTGTGTCAGTTATGTGGTGGGTTGACCTTGGCTTTCTGCCAGATGCCCACCCAGCCGCTCTCTTATTTCTCCCTCCTCAACAGGACGGGGGGGAGAAAATAAGATGGAAAAGCTCATAGGCCTGTGCAGGGTTTTTCCCTTTCTTACACACGTTTTCCCAGAGGTATCATCAGGGGCCACCACAAGGGGCTCAGCAGTGCCTGCGCTGGGGCGGCTGGAACCGGCTGTGCCCGGCACGGGGCAGCCCCGGCCTCTTCTCACAGAGGCCCCCACAGCCCCGCCGCCAGCGCTGGGCATGTAATGCAGTTATTAAGCCACAATCATACCTCGAATTTGTTTCCTGTCCTTGGCAGCCATACAACAGGCGGTATATTTGGCCGACATAAACCTTCACTTCATCTGGCTACTTTGGTGTTAAAAGTTTACAGTTTGCCCAGGGCTCATCTGTTGCATGGGGCATTCCTTGTAAGCAAACGCTTTTGCTTAGGCTTTAAGGCCTTACACATTTAGCTTTGATGTATTATTTAATTAACTTACCCTATAAGATTTCTGAAGAGCTGCCATTTGAGCAATTGCAGCCAAGCAAGTTTTCCTCTGTGTCTGTGGCAGTATCTTATTCCAGTGCTCCAGAGCTGGGAAGACAGACTTGTATACGAGGTAATATTTCATTTCACAGGTTCCATAACTTGCATTGTTAATGCTTCATAATGTAGGATGTGCTGTACCAGCCTACAGCTAATGAGTTATGCGCCGCAAACTGTGAATCTATATTGACTTGCCAAGCGTAAAACAGCATGTCATTACAAATGCTTACGTATATCTTTTTGTATCTTAGGCAGAGATTGTAAACAAGCTGCGTGGATATGTTTTTGAATGCCAGAGGAGGAGTCATTAGCTTTAACAGCAGAGCCTACCATCCTTAAAAAGAGAATTTGAAATCAAGTCTATCTGTCTGACTCTGGCTTTGCTTTGCACTGAACAACAGCTTTAGTGCCTTTTATGTGTTTTATTGCTGCAAAGATGCTTATTTTTGCTTGCCCATTCGAATTGCTACCGCACTTTCAAATAGATGACAGAAATAACTGTTCCAGGCATTAATTTGGTAGGTTAAGAAAGAAATTTTGAAATTTCCCCCCATAATCCAGGGACAGAGCAGCCTGCAGCAGAACTGCCACAGTCCAGCGGCACACGGGGCTCCAGGGTTTGAGGTCCCTGTATTGCTGCTGCGTTCCTGCAGCATTTTTATGGGCTTCTGATTCTTTGCAATGTCTTGATGCAGAAGCATTTCACTTAATAGGCAGAGATGGATGACAGACTTTTGGGACTGGGGTAGGAGATTGTTATTATGTAGTTTACCAACTGATATTCCCTTCTTGCTAGTGATAATTGGTGAATGTTTCTGCAACCTTAAAATGTAGTCATTCTGCTACTACAATAGGGTGTCATTTCACTGTAAGTGGCAGGGTGAATCATGGTAAGTACAGCACATCCAGCAGAACAAGTAATTTGCTGACTTAGTAATATCTGTATCTCATGGTATTCAGGTAACTAAGGCAATTTTTCCTAAAAGGAGGAGTAAAAAGCTAAAATTGCTTTTTCTTTATTCCCTTCCTCTCTGTCTTCCCTCCCCACCCCCCACTGCTCCCCACGATGATGAGACAAAAGCCAACTAAAGACAAGAAAAATAATCATTTCTGGTAGACTTAGTACTGCCTGAGTCATCAATCCTTCACAAAGACCTAGGGCCCACTTCCTTTTCATTTTATTTCTTTGGCTTTTAGATTTATAATGTTGTTAGGAAAAAGAGATTCAGCCTCTTGGTCTATAAGAACCTGTTTAAACATAAAGAGGCATTTACTTACAAATAGCACTGTATTGCCTATGCATTTATCTTGACAGTCCAGTTTAATTTATAAAGCATAATGTGCTTGTAACTCAGCCTGAGAAATGCAGTTTAGCAAGCACTATTGACTTACTAAATCTCCCTTCTCCCTCTTATTGTAAATCTGATAAACCTAAAGAAGCATTCTGGGTACTAGAGAATCTAAATACTAAAGCAGGGTTCTTCAAGATGATCTTGATAGTACTTCACTTAAAACTGCAAGTTGAAGCAATAGTTTATCCCATTGTGAAGTGGTTTAATCTTTCCTTGATCATTTCTCAAAGATGTGGATGTGCTGTACAGTAAAATTGCCAGATTTGTGCTGAATTGCAGCTTTAGAACCCATTATTCTGAAAAGGTTATCTAAATTGAATGGCTTTAAGATGACTTGTAAAGTCATTAGAAGACTTCTGGCCCTTTATGTGTTTGACTGCACAACCTGATGTGATTCATATGTACTCTGAGATGCAAGCTTTAAATCTGTTGTTTGCTCACTAATTTACAAAATGGAAGTGTATGTTTTCCCATTTCTGACAAAGGAAGTGCAACATTTTATTTTAACTTGGTGCTTATATACAGATCAGTTATGTAAATCGCGTAACAATGATCTATTTGCCATATAAATAGTGCCAGGAAGATAGAAGGTTGTAGCTGAATCATAGGTTATAGGCTTAAACACAGACTTCCCACTTTGAATGCCTGAATCCTCTCACCCTAATGCTTTAACTACTTTTCAATTCCCAGAGAAAATGTAGGTTCCAAGTTTTGAAGAGATCTGGTTCCAAAAATATATATGTATTTTTTGTATTTGTTATATTTCTTGTGGCAACTTAACTCTTGTTTAAGCAATAGAATTACATTTCATTGTGCCTTTTTTTTTTTTTTTAGTATGCTTAGTAGCAGTTTAAAACTGATGCCTTCTTTTATTCTGCTCTGTGTTTCGGCAACAGCTAATGAGAGGTTTTTAACAAGTGATTCTGGCAAATGCTTTACTCGGCTTTTCTTACTAGGTCTTGTTATTTATACTTTGATAACTTTTCAAAATTCCAAAGTATGTTTTCATTTAAAGTTTGGGTTTTTTTAGTATTTTACCTATTCGTTAACTAATATGAGATGCAGTACTTTTTCTGTGGTGTTCAAAGAAAATTTCCAGCTGTACTATCTCATATAAATATGTTCTTGCTCTCTGAGTATGCAAGAGATTAGGGAGGCACCATTTGTATCTGTCTCTATATTCTTAGCATCATAATATTCTCTCCTGTGGCTGTCTTCTCTATTAAGGTTTTCTCTTAATAACTTTCTTCAACATGACTTTTATATCTAGTTCTTTCAGCCAGTTTTTTATTACCAACCTTGATCTAGCAAGATGTTGCAAAGAGTTTATTCCAGCACAAATGGGAGAGGATGCGATCTGTTCATGGACAGATGGCTGAACAGTCCCCTGCACTAAATACTGAGTCCCAAGCCTCTCCTTTCTCCAACTGTGCACCTTCCACTAGAACAAAGGACGAATTTATTTATTATCTGTATTTATTATGGCAATATCTTCATGTTCAGGTAAAGGTTTTTTCATCATTGTGATCATGGAGTGAAATGCCTTCAACGTTGTACACAGTCTTTATTCAAACTGTAGACCCTACAACTTTAAAATGAAAAAGCAATTAAACTACCATGATTTCCTGGTGTTATTCTTGGTTAGATTGATGTAAACTCTGAAGGACTTGGAAGATCTTAAATGTGTTATTCATATTTACACAAGTGACACTGAGGGTGAGGATGGACCTTGTGCACTTGACCAAGAAAGCAAGCCAGGTTCTGATATCTGCTATTGATTTCAAGCACATAGCAGCTGGCTGATTTATAATTTTTTTTCAGGAGACCCTGCAAGTCAGCAATTTTGTTCCTGAATCAAGTAAACAGTAGTCTAATTCTCACATAAATCCTGTGCTGTAAATAAGTAGAAAAAAAGCACAAGATATTCAACTTTATCGATTGCCCCATTACTTTTTAGGGGAATTGCAGACAGAAATTTTTGTGTTGACTGTAATGTAAGAAATGCTCTGCAGTATAGAAAGGGTAGTTGCAGGTAGTAAGAACACCATGTACAAACACAGGACTTCTGTGAAGAGTGATAAATCCCAAGGTGTCTAAAGCCTTGAAGAAAAGTCTGTAGCAGTGGTTTGTCATCTACTGCTCAAGCCATTGATAGTGATTTGTAATCTCAGTATGGAAAGGAATACTTCTTGTTTTTTCTTGAAGCCAGTCAGGTAGAGAAAGAAAGGTAACAAGAAAGTGATTATTCAATTAAAAGTTGTCTTAAAGGAAAAAATACCAACACTTCGGAAGGACTTATAACTTCTGAAGGAAAGACTCGATAAAATCTTTCACAACTTCATATCCTGAAAGTAAGGTTTAATGATTACAAACAAAAAAACCAATTTAAACCCAAATTGTATACAAAGTGGATTGTAACTTGGTTTGAGTGCAATGTACTCTAAAGTATTCACGGAGCTGGACAGTTGCAATGGGCTAAATTGCAACTTGGATCGCACCCCAGCAAAAGGTAACTTCTTGCCTACAAGAATGGTTTGCATTAACACGTCCTCTCCTCTCCAGCTATCAATAAAAGATGAGCTTGAGAAGAGAGTATGAAGAGTACCGACTTTTAGGCCAGTTGCAGGTTGGTGACACCCCCACCCACCCCCCCCCCCCTCCAAAACAAAATCCGTTCTAGCAGACTGGCTCCCTTTAATTTCCCCAACTCCCTCTGGAGAGAAAAGAAAGAAACTCTGAGATACAAACAAAATTTTATAACAAGCCAATTCATGTACACATCGGGTATCTGGTGATCTGTGCTGGGTGTAGTTAGGAGCAGAACAAAGATGAATTTCTGACTAGATATTTATACAAGGGCTGGCCCCCGGGGGCTCTCATTAGGCAACACAAACTGAACAGGCTTTTGAAAGCAATCAGCTGATGCTTAGGGGATTTGCACATGGAGCAGAGATAAGATTGACCAGAGGTAGCTCTCAATAACTAGTTCCTGCACTAGAAGCATTAGTGCTCAGCTTTGTACGGGCTAATTGAACAAGCTAAAAAGCTACTGCTTGTGGAGCCCACCGTAGCTCAGGTAATGCTGCGTGGCACTGTACCCTGCAGATACCTCAGTGAAATCAATGCATTTCCAAAAGAGCTCAGTAGCGAGGCCAGCAAGAGCTGCTGAGTGCTGAGCACTTAGGGAAATTTGGTCATTTTATTTTAATGTGATTTATTGGACTTAAGATCAAGATATAAAATAAATCACTTTTACGTTTCCTTAGCAGTACAGCTGGAATCTACTTGTGCATGTTATCCATGGCTGCTCTCTGACGTTTGTGTGTTTATTATGCACAGCAATTAAACACCCCTTTTTTCCTAGACAAATTAGAGCTGTGCGAGTTTGTGATTCTGCTGGCAGGCTTACAAATCTTGCTGTGCAGAGCTCACAGTGTTTTCTAATTTTTCTGTGTCATGATGTATCTTGTATGACTGGGGTTGTTTCATTTTCATAGCAAAGCTATAATGATTTCATACTGATTAAGTGGAAATAATGCCAACTTCTGTAGCTTCTTTGCTTTTTGCACCCTTTGCTTAGTTTTCGGAAGGCTGCACCAAAAATACCTCCTCTTATGCAAGAGAGGATGAAACGTGTTCTCTAAACTTATATGCACACACGTACAAGGGTGTGCATATTGGCATATATTTTGAGCAAGAATTTGCGTGTATATATCCAAGCTGTAATACATAGGTAATTGCTGTTAGCTGTTAATGATAATCTCTTGCAGCATGAGCACCAGCATGCCTTGATGCTGCAGTCCTTTGCTGTGTAACACATATGCTTCTCAGCGCAGTCACACAGCAGCTGTCTGGAGCAGGGCAAGAACTGCCTCCGTGTGTTACGTGCCCAACAGGTTTACGGGTGGAATAACGCCTTTTGTTCCCTGGTGTGCAAGGAGTACGGTGGTGTTTGATCCCCACGTACAACATGCGGGCTACTTGGGAGCTCGACTTTGGAAGGCCACCAGGTAGACAGCTGTTGGGCTTAAACAACAGACAGTCAGGCTGGCAGTACATCAGATAGGAACTGGGCAGATTTACAGGAGAAACCTATCAAAAATACATGGAAATCAACACATTCCTGCAAAATGTTTTGATTTTTACACGTGGAGTGTTTTTCCATCAGAAAACCCATTGGAAGTGTTCCAGTCTTTTTTCCCCCTCAGTTAGATTTCCTAGCAGAACTGAAGTGAAAGTGATCATCATTTAGTGAGCGTTTTCTGTGACAAAGCGTGAGATGCCTCAGAGGGAAATTCGGCGAGTTGCAGAACAATGATACTGCTTGGTGGCACTGATAATCCTCTTGCAAGCTTTCAGTAACTCTTAGTGGCCACTTTGCATACTCGGTTCCAGAACTTTACTCCCATAACTGAAGAAATCTTTTCTGATAAAGTTGTATGTGCATCTCACATTCCATAGGTGACTTACAAAGAGAAATTCCATGTGTCGCAAAAAGAAATTAGGTCCTCCAGACCAAGTGATAAATTCGGCATACCACAAAATATTTTCAGGAGCTAAATTTTGCCAGTGTGATGTGTCTCTGTTTATGGGGGTTATCTTCGTCTTATGAGATTGTATAAGAGAGGAAGACTGGAAGGAAAAAGCTGCAAATGAGTTATTGCATAGATGGGAAAATGGAGAGGAAAAAAGACATGATGAACAAGACTTTTTCAAGAACAAAAGTCTGAATTCATTTATCTCCTTGCTCCCACTTCAGATGGACTTGACTTAGAAAGTAACAGTTTTGCAGAGGGATGAGCGTAAAGGAGTAGGGATTTTTGCAAGCTGAAAACAAATAACAAAAGGGGAGATTAAAAGGGGCAGGAACTGTACCACCACCAAGTGCATCCAGGAACCGTTCTTCAGTTTAGTTTAAATTCCCAGAGGCAGATCAGGAGGGAGGGGGAAATGCCCTGTGTTTACTTGAAGGGCGATGGAAGCAGTTGTGGAGGGGCCAGAGCCTACGTGGGTAATGGCTTGTGAGGAGCACCACAGTCTACAAAAGCATCAGCAGAGTTTCTCTTTCTTCTTTCTCAAAAATAAAAGCCAGCGGCAGAGAGGGCAGATCATCCTCTCCAGGCTTAATGCTCTGGAGGAAAATATTATTTTCTTTTCTGTAATGCACCAGCTGAAAAGATGTTTTTCTTCTCTGAGTTGTAATTATATATGCCAGTGTTACAGCAAATACCAGAGCTTGACTGAAATGTTTTGGCACTAAGTACTGTGACAGGATGTCAGGTTGGCAGGCTCTGTGGTCCTTTCATACCAGACTAGGGCCAGATATGTGGGGCTGGGAAAGTCTCCTACACAGGCAAGGTGAAACTTGGGAGTGACTACCTAACTACTTAGCATTTAGTCTGTGCATAACAGGGAAAATTGGTTGTTGAAGATAGGATATGCTGAAGCATAATGGGGGCTTGGCCAAGGAGCTGTGGGAAGGGAAAGGACATACCCAGCCTGCTCAGGAAAGAAGTCAGTCATGGGTCCCCGTTCCCGACAGAGAAATGAAAAGACAGAGCAGAGCCTTCTGCCTTGCTTGGAGGAGAGAGCTTTCCCTCCTCCTGGAAGTTCAGCCTTTGGCAGAAATTAGTTGAATCAAGATGGTTCAGCCATACCATGGTATCCCTGCTCCTTCCCTGCCTTCAGCTCATGGAGAACATGTTGCTGCTCTTGCTGTGGCCCCACCTCCCTTCTCCTCTGCCCTGCCTTTACTGCTGTCAAAATCACAAAAAAAGTGCTAAGGAAAGGGCAGGAATTGCTTGAAAACTTGCATTCACTAAAGGACCAGGTCAACATTAGCTCCCCAAATCCCCTCAAGTTTGTGACAGTCTGAATTTGAGCTAAAATTAAGATTTGGAATCAATATAAATTCCTACAATTAGGTTGTCTGTTTTTGCTGAACTTCACTTGTGTTTATGGAGTGAAACAAAAATCCAGAATAAAATACTGCAGTGTGCCGCACAACCCCCAAATATAGTTATAACTGAGGTGACTGTGAAGTTTAAAAAAATACTTGGTCACTTCAATATTTATAAAGAAGGTTTGATTAAGGTTCACTGCATTCAGAACCACAACTGTTATGGGCAGGGGGGAAAGAAACAGTGCTACTATTCCAGAGAGGCAAGGCAAAGACTGTCACTTTAATTGACACGGATTCTGTGAATCCTAATGCCTCAAAATCTGCAAATGTCTAAAATGGAGATTTCCATTTTGCAACTCTGCGATGAGATGAAAGTAACCTGCAATGGATTTCAAATCCAATGAACAAATATTTTGATTGTGAATTCGGCAAGTGTGAGGCTCACGTTTAACCCAGAATGGTTTTTCTTTTCACTTTTTCCCCGGTGTTGTTTTGGGATTTGGCTTTTTGTTCAGGGATTTTTCAGAAAGACAGTAGAAAGTGATCCTTTTTTTCCCCTTCTTGGAAAAAGTATTTTCTTTCAAAAGGAATATTTAAGCTTTCGGCTAATTCCCAGGGCTACAGAGGGATATTCTGCAATAAGCTTCCCTCTGAAAACAGGTTGGCTGCTGCCCTAATATTAAGAACGGCAGGATTCCTTGGCTGTGGGGAAAACGAGATGGTCCAGCTGATTGAGGTTATGACTGAGCCAGGATGAGTCAATTACCTCGATGTGCTGAGCAGCCAGCCAGAGTACAGCGGAGAGGAGAAATGCCAGGGCTCGTGCTTTCCGCTCTGACAACAAACAGCTGCAAAGAGCCGTGGCCAGGGAGAGGAGCTGCGACCGTCCCCAATCTGGGAGAGCGGCAACTTTGGTTCATTTTATTTTTCTGTAGCTGGTGCCACTGGAGGAGCTGTTTCGTTTTCAAGTCTGGTAATAACAATTTGGAGGAGACATTTGAAATGCATACATTTTCACACTGTGCCTTTTCAAATGTTTGTCAGGCAATGCAGAAATTGCCGGTCATTTGCTGACATAGGGATATGGCACAGATGCAGAAGGCCTTTGGCATTCATCAGAAACAGTAAACTCAGAGCACTAAGGAAGCTTCATGCCAAACATTTAATGGCTTCTCTTACAAAAGGGGGTGTTTAACAGCCTCATCCTTTTGTGGATATTTTCTCTCTTTGTTGTATGGACTCGAGGCAGGCTGTACAATCATCGCTTTGACTCCCATCTGTGGGACTCAAGGCGCGCTCCTAACCATCTGCTGTCTGCAGCTCGCAACGGCACCGCTCTCTGTGGGCCCTTCCTTCCTTCGGTTTGTTTCCTGAGCAAAACACGGGTGTTTTACGTCGCATTTTATCACTTTGTGCTCACCCTTGCAATCGTTAACAACCATTTCTTTATGACTTCTTGTGCAACCTGAACATTTTGCATCTCTTGTCTTGTAACTTTAGCAGAAAAAAACCCACTTATCCTCTGTACATAGCTCTTGGCTAAAGAGCATTTTTGGCTGACTACTGTAAAAGAAAGATTAAAAAAAATGGATGATTACTAATAGCTCTGAGCACAATTATTTAAAAGTGGTATCTTTTTTTTTACCTTTAGGATTCAATAATAACTGATTGCATAACTATAAAGCCATCACATCTGGTTTATGATGAACAATTGCTTAGCAGAACTCTGGAATTAAAAAGGAAAAAAAATATAATCTCACAGTTCCACCCTACTTCCATGGGAATTACGATTTTTACCTTCCCTTGAAAAACAATTCAGAACTACAGGTGGAAAGTATAAAGAGTAAAGCATTGCAATTTACCAAGCTACAAAAGCCTGAAAATGGGAATTAAGTTAACACTTGATACTTTTAAAAATTCAGATCAATATGACTAAACAGTACATGGGTACTTTTTTCACCAGCTTAGATCTTCTTGTCCTTCTTTGAAAGTTTTTACATTTCACAGTATACGTTAACTTCCCCCTACTAGCTTTGCAAGGCCTTCCATTCTCTTCAGCAAAATACTGAACAAATATCCTTATAACTTGGTGTATTCATTGGTCAAAAAGAAAAGACCTTTTACTTCCACCTCATCTGATGCTAAACTAACGCTTCTTTTTTCAGATTGCTAGTCCATCGATTTAGCCCAGCCATCGTTAACTTCTTCCTTATTTTCAGATATTCAAATAGTGTTCACATAAAGTTTTGGTGAGTGAGGTTTTTCTAATACTCTAGCATCCTTTCCTGTGCAAGATCAGCTTCCCAAGCCGATCTTTTGGAGACCAAGCTGAAAAGACCATTGTTAAGATGATAATAACATTCAGTTTTGCTTTTGGTGAGCTCCCAAACCTGAAAGATGCTACTTTGTTGGACAGATGAACTTTTGTGTGTCAAATCATTTCAGATCCATGGTCTTCCAATGGCTTTAGGATAGTATTTGTCTCTGCAGTGTCTAACTTTCTTCTGTAGTCAATAGATGCCAAGTTTAGCAGAAAGTTGCATTTGTCTCTGCTTTCTCATTAATGTGATGGATGTTATATAGGTGTATTTATGCAATTCTTCTTGATCTTGTTTTTGTAGTAGTTTGTAGAGTATGGTATCATTACTCTAGTCTTTCATGTAGACACCTTTGCCAAGAAGATAAATATTGGCCTTAATCCTGAGTACGAACATGTTTTTCAGCTGTCGCTGTGTTCCATTTGCATACAAGGTTGAGCAATTTTGCTGGCCTGCCTATGTATTTTAGGAATGTAGCACACAAATACCAACTGACTTCCACAAAAAAACTTTGTATAGATTTAGGAATGGCAAAATCCCTTTCTGCTCTCCCCTGGCAGTGCCTGCACCTCCATAAGTGTCTACTAGTTTAAATTTTCACAGTCTAACACAAACAAGGCAATATATAGGTGTTGAAAATTTTATTCCACATCAAACAGCGAGTTAGATTAGGCATTCATTATTTACAAATCTTTGGAATATGCTTGCATCATTCGGTACTTTTCTGCTAGTGAAAGAATAAATAGTCTTAGTAAAGAGACAAATGGATCAGTATATAACCCTGCATTAACCTGTGTTCATTCTGGCTTGACAAAATTCACAGTCCTCTCTCTTCATGACAGGAATAAAATCAATACTTATTAAAATTCCATAGTTGTACAATTAAATGTTTTCCATCAGTGGAGCATCAGCAGGACATAGACACATGCAAGTTTTTCTTTTCATTGTGGAAGAGCTGCCGCGTTATGCAGGAGAACCTGCTGTTTTTCAATAATGAGTGAAAGAGCCTACTCTGTGAGAGGGTAAAAGACGACTACGACATGAATGACAGCAAGCTTACTCTGACACTTCTACCCATAGCAGAGGGTGTGATGTTAGCCCTTAGCGGGTCAGGCAAAAATCCATCTCCTGCTTTACTTGGCTGTTCAGGTTACCTTGTTGTATTGCTCTAATGGAAGCTGCTTTTGGGTATATTTTGACTTGAAAAGTTGTCAATAATCCCTTTTGCTAGAATAATATTAAATATTGAGAGAATCAAAGGGCTTTGGATAGCCACTTCCATATTTTGTTCCAAACTTATGAATCTGGTCTGGCGTTTTTTAATCTTATTTGTTTTTCTAATCTGGAACGTTTTCCTGGGTATAAAATAGTGCAATTTTTAAGGAGTCATTTTCCAAGAATCTTGTTTCCAAATAAAAACATCAATTATTAAAAATCAGTTCTGAAATCAAACAGATACTTGTCTGACAGATATTTATGCATGTGATTATGGTTGTGCACGTAAACATCGCCACTGGGGCTGTATACTTAGATTAAATCATACATAAATATTTGCAACATTCATTTGTGCAATAAAGGATAACTTCATAGCCAATTTCAGACATTCAAACATTCAAACAAAAATCATTAGATGACTACAGAGATAACAAAGCTTAGGGAAAAAATAAAGATGGAGATATGTTGTTTGCTATATATTTTTGAGTGTTTTAAGGATATATGAATATTTTTTTATTCTCTGAAAACTAGCACTTTTCAATGAAAGTTCAAAAATCTTACAGAATCTAGCTTTCAAGTGAAACCCAAGCGTAGTGACAGTTGCCACAATGATGAGAGATGACAAATTTGGATACTGCACATCTCATACATTCTGTGTTAAGCATTTTTATTTAAATTTTGGTATTAAAGGTAGGGGAATGAGTAATTGTCTATTACTCTTGTACTTCAGATTTTTAAATGAAAAAATTAAAAGATGAAAGATCTTAATAATAGATGGTACCTATATCTGAAGGGGGGGGGGAGAAAACAAATCCTCTGTAAAATCCAAAGGCTGAAAGCTGAGATAGTAATGGTCCTTTTTTGACTTTAAAACTTGAACACATCTTACCTTCTGTCTGTAGGTGGTATTAATCTCATATGAGACTCATGTTAATCTCATATGAATAGTGCTGGCTGAAGAGAGGGTGAATGGGGCTTAGTTTTTTAAAAACTAATTTGACTTTTTGCTGCATCTTTATCAAAAGCACAGCAGAGCCGACAGCAACGCCTATGTCTGCCTGATGCAGCACAGTGCTGCGCAATGTTACCCGTGGTGCTTCCAGCTTGGTTAGCGCTAACGCTGGTTCACTGCAGCAAGATGCGCCGATACCCTCTGGGTGGTTTCAGCAGGCCAGCACTGCACCCCCTGCTAATGGTCTTGTCTCAGGAAGGCTATTAAGTACTCGCTTGGTGTAAAGCTCCATGTTCATGCTGCTTCTGGCTCCAAACGGTCTTATTTTGGTGCTGTCTGTGCTGTGCTCCATTGTACCCAGTAGAAATGCCCAAAGACTTTGGGACTGTGG
>NW_009228869.1:26450-83800 GCF_000690835.1 Fulmarus glacialis | reverse complement strand
GGGGGGAGTGGGGGTGGTGGCGGGGAGAAAGAGATTTTGGTGCCCAGACTGCAGCCCTTTGGCCACCCTTCAAACAGCTGTCAGTATAATCCACAAATCCACAACCAACTATGAAGAGTGTTAAAATTTATTGATTGCTACTTCACTGGCTCTGATCTAGTTCAGACTGAAATATAAATACCAGAAAACCAGCATTTCTCAGGTTTAGGAAAATGTTCACTAAGCTTCATTTGGAATAGCACACAGCTGAGACAATAACGAGGTGTAAACTTGGGCTTTTTATAAATGTCCCTGTGTGACAAAGTAAAAATGGATACAATTTCCTTTAAAGCAGTGCTATGCAAAGATGAGACACTTACGCTGCTTACTTTACTAGAGCCTCAGTAAGCAGATGGTGCAGTGAGTACTATACATCCCAGGTGATATTTCAGCAAGAAAGATCCGTTAGTCAAGAATGTTCTCTTTCCAGTCTGTGGGGAAGAAATTTATAGAGCAATGTGTTATGGGACTGCTGATTTCTGAAACAGAAGATGGCCTTTTTATTTATTCGTTTGGGATTTTGGTTTTATAGCTTTGCTTGCTGGTTCATCTTGGTGCCTTTCAATGGAGCTGAGGCTCTGGAACAGACATGCTTCCTGAATAAGATTGTCTGGTTAATTCTTTTATTTTTATTTTTAATACTTATGATGGCACTGAGATTTCTCTTCCCAGAAAAACATACGTATTCCTTTCTGCTGATTTATTTCTGACTTGTGCTGTCATAAGGATTCTCCCAGGACATTTGTTGTTCACTCAGTAATTTAAACTTTGTGAATTTCTTTAAACTTTGTTTAAGTTAAATCCCAGTGTATTTTCCTCTGAATAATTTTTTGCACTCAATCCTTGAAAAACGGTTTGTGCTTTATTTATTTATTTACTGCTATCTTTTTAGTTCCACTGACAGTTTTCCAGCTCTTGCTAACAGCCCTCTGGTCAAGTGTCCTTGGAGAAAAGCAGACAAAATATTCTGTACTGGAATATTTTTTAATTTGGAAGCACACTAGTAGATTCGAAAATCTAGCATTCTAGGGAATGACTACTGCAGAAGTTATTTGAACATGCACTGTTTTCAATGCCATTTTCCCAGTCCTTGATGCTGCAGAGTCTCCATTTAGTGTACCTACACCTGTGGGAAATGCTGTATAAATACTTCGTTAGCATTTTGGTCACGTAAGTGGAAAACAAGTTTGAAAGCAGGAGGAAAACTTCAGTGGAGAATGAGCTCCTCTAATGTATAAGATACTTGAAACACAGCAGTGAGGACAGGTCCATTCTTCCTGCTGTAGAATAATTATGCATATATTTGAGCTATATTCTGCTTTGATGCAGGGATGCCAACAGTGAACTTAGAACTGAGTCTTAAGACTGTTATTAGAAAATGTTCTTAATAAGCTAATTTACCTACTAAATTATGTTACAGTTACTAAAATGTTGCAGCCAGTACGGCACAACCAAATGTATATTGAAAGTAAGTGGAGAGCCCTGAATTAACTTTGTTCACTTGGAACTTAGTCTCCTCTTATTTCTTTGTGGACTACCACATGCAAGGATGGAGAGGCAGCTCCCTCCCATGCTCTCTCCCAGTCCTCCCCAGTCAGCGCGGTACGACCGGTGCAGCACTGACCACTGGGCTGTGGTGATGCAGTACTGCAGGGGCACATTGCATATGTAATGGAAAAGGGCACGCCGTCCTTCTGTGCGCTATGTGAGTTGGTGTAAGTTTACACTAAATCTTACACTATACGGTGTCTTTGATAGAACCACTATAATGAAAGAAATGAGAGAAAACATTTTGTAGCAATTAGTAAAATTTCTGAAACCCACTTGCCCTCACATCCTTATAATTCCTTTATGGATGTATCCTCTGTGGATGTAACCCAAGATCCTCTTTAATAGTTGTCTCAGTCTATCGGGAAAGAAAACCTGTGTTGTGGAAATAATGTTTCCCTAAAGCTTGGCAAAGCTGGAGAAAGTTATGAAGAACCTCAAAGATAGGACATGTGGTCAAAGCAGCAAACTGCAGTGATGGTTTCATACTGAGCTTTTATAACATGGATGCAATACAAATACAGGATATATACAACAGATGTGAAAGGATTTCTGTAGAGGACAAGTTTGTAGTGATGAGAAGAAGCAGATAACAGTAACTGAAATGAGAGGCATACGCTGTTTTGAATAAGAACATTTTGAGTTTCGTTTTTTGAGTTTCTTTTTTCCTGTGTGTACAGAAAGCCAAAGGCTAGGTATTGGATCTTTTAGGAAATAGGGAGTGATGCATTGATTGGGTTTGGGTATCTTGCCTCCTGCAAGATGCTAACTTTGTAAATGAAATGGTAGACATCGTTTCAGTGGTATCAGGAGACATCATGAAATGTCTAGTTAAAGCAACTTTCAGAAACTCTACCTCTTGCTATAATTACATAGTTTTAAAGTAGAAATCACAATAAATGCACATTAATATTAAATTATATGTCTGTTTTATCAATTAAGCATATCCACAAAATTGAAAAGCTACCCAGGAATGCTTATGTTTTGGTTTTGTGCTCATAAGTGAAATACCTGACTCCTCATTGAGTTTACGTGAACTGGATGCACTGAAATGTACAGAATCACTATTCTTATTCCTGCCAAATAGGTTTCATTATACAGATATACAATGATGTTAGTGGGGGGATATATTGTTTAGATTCACCCTAAAATACAGTATGGTCTCCATGATCATAAATTGTAACACACATGTCCCCAGAGCTTGTGGCTATGGTTGAGAACCAGCAATGACTCCCTATAAGCCGCAGAGAGAGGTCTCTTCCTTTAGAAAGCACAAGACGGCTGGGGTTTGTATCTCCAAAATTAGAGTTGGCAAGCCTAAAGGTACCAGAAAGGTGTGTTTGACATAAACTGAGATCACTATCTGACCCTTCGCATCAGTAAAAGGCACAAAACCACATTCCACAACTACATTTTTCACAAGTCGTCTTTGCTTTGCCATCTGTGCTGCCAACTGTTCTTCTACTGTATATCGTCTGCCTGAAGAAGTGCTAAGCAGGTGTGGCACATGTTTGGCTCATTCCTACTTTGCATGTGTAATGTAATTATGTTTGACAGACTTGGTTTGATTGAGAGAAAACTATGAATTGGATTAAATGTTTTTTGTTTAGACTTTATTAGCTAAAGATGCCATTGCATAATTAATTTGTGAATAAGCAGCAATCTTGCAAATGAGGCAGTGAATCAAAAGCACAGGAAGACATTATAGCCTCTTCTCAGGATGAGTTTACACATTTCTTATTTGTAGTATTCATTAAAAATACATAAAGGAAGGTTAACAAAACATTGCAACAAAGAACCACAAACAAACCAGCCAGCCACAGAAGCCTTCATATATGCATAAGTCAAAAAACTGAAAGCAAGCCAACTCAAAAACATGAGCCTGTGCTAGACAGTAAATGCTTTAACAATATTTGAATTCTATTCCCGGATGCTTTCTGTTCAACCCCAACGCTTTGGAGCAAGGATGTCAGTAGAACCGTATACTTCTAGTTTCAATTAAGAATATTTTTTAAATGTAGGAAAATTTTTTGTGTGGACCTCTTAATTTTTACTTAGAGAAGGTGCTACCCTTTACATTTTAGGGATGGAAAGTGGCTGTTTTAACTCCTGTGCTTCAAAATATTCGTATTTGCATCTGTTTCTACTTTATGCTTAGGTCATACAAATCATGCAACTATACTACTCAGTTAGAAAGTGAAGAAAATCTGTAGGATGCAGTGGTTTGGTTTAGAACACACGTCATTGCAAGTGCGTGTTCTCTTCCTGTAGGCCTGCCTACACCGTATCTCAAGCAAGGGTGGGGCGCGGGCCTGACCTTAACTGTTCTTCTTGGCCCATGGGCAGAGGGTGTGGGCGGGGGGCCCTGGCGAGGCTGCTCAAGGACAAGAAGGTCTCGTGGTGCCCTCAGTGCCCTGATCAGATTATTTGAGGTAAATCTACTACATTTCACATCAACTGCTCTACCTGATTTCTTGTTAGCTAATGCTCGTCTTTGAGCATGTCTCCTTGTCCTGGACACATGCTGTCCCAGCCAATCTTCCTTCTCAGCACTGCCACTATCATGCATGCTTCGTACATTCCCTTTGGGTGCAATACACCAGTTTATCTCAGTTCAGCAGAAATAAATGTGTCTAGCTCAGATATGCAAGGACATTTTCACGCCAGGGTACCAAAGTTATAGGCTTTACTTGACCCAATGACAACAGGTTAAAGTGAAGGTATCCTAAGGTGCTCCTTGAAAAAGGAAGACTGGATTATGAGGTTCCTTATTTTCTTCTTTTTCTTTTCCTTTCCTTTCTGTTTCTCAGTAGTAAAGAGCAAACTGTTATTACAGGTATTTGTCATATATTTGTTTATTGTATTGTAATAGTATAAATCATGATTTATAATTATCAATAATATTGAGGTACTGACTTCCATATTAGCAATATGTATTAGTAAAAGTTCTTAGTCCAAACAGCAATCTTCAAATGCTACTATAAGGCAAATGTAAAAATTGGTCCTCTGAAACTGCAGTTTAGGAATTAGATTAATTTACCAATAAGAACTCACCAGCCTTATAATGATTTATGTTTATTTTGCATTATTTTAGTTGAACATACTCCTTTATGCCAGCATGTGAGAGGGCACATACTGGCATAAACACTGGGTGAGAGGGCAAATAGTTTTTTCCGGAACAATAATATTCAAATGCATCTTCTGTGGTAAAGGAATGAAACAAATAGGTTGGAGAATTTTTCATAGGTTTAGCTATTTGACTTCTTCCTGCTGCCTCTTTTTCAGTTCTGTGTGAAACATTGTGCTGCTTCTGCTTCCCAGCAATGTTGCATTTCTTCTCTCAAGAGTAGTACTTACAATCTGGCAGGATAGAAGATTGATGCAGGGTCATTTAGTAAAAATTTTTCTTTCTTCAAATGAAGTTACTT
Source organism: Fulmarus glacialis (assembly GCF_000690835.1). NCBI lineage: Eukaryota > Metazoa > Chordata > Aves > Procellariiformes > Procellariidae > Fulmarus > Fulmarus glacialis. The sequence continues at coordinate 78,785 of NW_009228869.1, read as the reverse complement.
CCTATCCTTTGCCAAGGGTTTATGGAGTGGTCTCCACTTCTATTCTAATTCTTTGGCCACTGCTCAAACCCTGCCTTCAGTCACGTGTTCTCTATGATTATTATATTCTTCCTATGCAGCACTTTGAGCCTTGAACATTCATGCAGATGTATTGCTTTTGCTACTCCAGATAATGGGTTTTTCTTCATTGTGTCTGCTTCGGATTTTTCCATAAATTTCTAGCCATCTTGGAGCTTTAGGAGAAGATGCTCAGAACATTAATTACTATGACCTATGACAATGCTGATTTTTCCAAAGACTCTAATCTTCTTTCAGGAGCTCCATAATGATTAAACACATTTTTTTCTCCTTTGTGATTTTTATTACAGAGTTCCTCTCTTTGTTGTTTGAGTTTCAATTGACTCCATTGCTTTTCAAATCCCTCAGCCTTCCCTCAATTTTATTTACCTTAGTCTCAAAGGAAGCTGTGGAAGCTTGAAGGTTATCAATTTTTAAATGAAGAGGTTGAAGAAGCTCTTTTACTGAGGTGTCTTGTAAAGTGTTTGAAGGTGGAGAGGCTGTGTTAGGCAGGGAAGATGATGATGTGCCTGCAGGGTGGGCTCACTTGACCTATGATGCGACAGGTTTTATTTAATCCACATGCTTCTTCTAAGCACCTTCTGGTACATTTTTGTTTGGTTGTCTGTCTCAAACAATGCCAGAACACTTGAGGAGACTGTTATCGTCAGGGTTTTAAAGACAGTGGTGGGCTTTTAGGCTCGTGAGTGTGTAATAGGAGCAATGACCTCTGCAGCAAACCCAGCAAATGATCTATATTGTTAGAGCGCTGCACAAAGCCACTGTGGTCAGCATCTGCTTTGTGTCAGGATGACTTTGCACCCCTCTGTCTGTCTGGGGTCTTAATGAGACATTGGGCAAACAGGGATCTCACCTCCTCAACTTGTTCAGAAATGTCCAGAAACAAAGTGGGAGGAGGAAGAGAATCACAAAATAACAGTTGGGAGTACAGTGAGAGGAAAATGCCTTTGCTAATGAAGAGAGTTTATCACCAAATAAATTGTTTAAAGCAAAGCAGACAAAGATGTCTCCTTTTCGCCAAGTTGAAAAAAGTGCGGTAGAATCATAGTCCATTCATTTAGCAAGCTGTTATTTTCCTCCCTCTACTGCTTTCTCTTAGGCTCTGGGTTTGAATCAGGATCCTTTGGGTCACAAATAACCAGGTCACTTCCCCTGTCTCTCACCTTAGTTTTACATCTTTCCTTCACTAACGATAAGTTACTATTCCAATGAAGCTGTTAAGCCTCTGGCCTTCTTAACCAGTCAGATCTGGCAGTTCAGTAAATCATAAATGCCCAGCATCCCTCTGATGAGCTTCATTTCTGCCATGTTGCTTGGGGATTTAATCCCCACTGGAGATTGTATGCTGTCATTATTAATAGATTTTCTAATAGTATTGGTAGAGACTGGGAAAGATGTGAAATATTTTGTGGTGAGGCTCGGGTACACTGAAAGGGCATGAAACAGATTGCAGTGGTGTGAAACCTTTTCCAAATCATTGTAATTTGACTGGTGGGCAAATTTTTAGGCTGGATTTTGCATTATTCAGTTTCATTTGTATTTTCCAAGGAAGAGCATTAATATTTCCAAACCTGACATACAAAGTACCTTCTCCTTCAGAAGAGCAGTTTTTGTAACAAGCCTCTTTCACCAGTGGTTGGCTCTGACAGATGAATGAGGGGTTTCCATCAGAGTATCCAAACAAAACTCCCAAACATTGAGGCTATTAGGGAAGCTTGGACTTGGGAGCAAATATTATGGTATAGGATCATTTTTATTCATTTTAAATATATCAATGATGCACAAAAATAAAACTGTATGCTTAAAGAGGAGTTTAGAGAAGTCTCTTTCGTTAGAAAGCACTGAATGTTCTCTGGGGCGGGGACAAAACAGCACATTTCAGATTGAAGATGATACTGATTGCTGTACCATTGATACAAAAAACTTCCAAGAGATGACAACTTTTTTTATTTTTATTTTTACTTTTATTTTCATTCAACAGTGAATTCACATTTTAGCTTCAAAATAATGTGTTTTAAAGTTTTCTAAGAAATGATGAATCTACAGCGGAGGCCTCTTGTAATTACTGCTTTTTTTACATGCTTATAGTCTCTATAATGTCTTAAATAATTTTACCTGCTTCTTTTCCCAATCAAATATTTTGGATCAAAGTAGAATTAATTACTGCTAAAAAAAGCATAAGCAAAATTAGTCACGTATGTGTTTTACAATAGGTATTGTCTTCTAAAGTTCTTTGATTCCGCAATTTTTTGTCACTCAAGACTGCAAGGAAAGTCTCTTCCATCTGGCACACCTTGCAAATAGCACCACTGAGTTAAACATGCAGCATTTACCTCCTTATGTATAATGTTATCAAGCTTTAGACCATGCTGATTATTAAAGTATTAAATGCAACACTTGTGACTTATATTGCATTGTGACAAAAAAAATCGTTATGAAAATTAAATATGTAGTTATTACTGACAAGAGTAACACTGAAAGCCTTCTGAAGCTGTTAAAATTATAGAAGATAAGGACATTTTTACTTTGAAGTAACTTATTCAAAGCGTGCTTGTAATGCTGTAGGCTGGAATTTTCAAAGCAGCACAGGAAAGTTAGATACCAGACTCTCATTGAGTTTCAGTAGGGTGATCCAGATAACTGAATTTGAGAATATCCTTGGAAAAAGGAGATTGGGTAGGTCTAGAGGGAATCAGTCTGGCAGTTTCTGAACTTCCTTTTAACAGGGAAGAAGAAATTTATTAGTACATGTTCTTTTTTGTGCATCTTAATCTTCTTTCCCAATTTAGCAACACTAAAAAGAGGTCCTGAGTTACTGTTACATGTCTTCTCACCTTTTTAACTTGAAAAAGAATTTTGCTTTGTAATATGTAAGAATTTTAACACGTATAACAATGAGATTTCTGGGCATAACATGTAATGCTGAGAAGCACCGTTTTCTAACTATATTAACTGGTATCAGCCATATCTTTCTTGTCTCTGAGAAGGAACCTGTATATTTAGCAGGACTAGGGTACCTACATTTTGGAAATTACCATTATGGCACTGGCTGCTCGTTTTCTGCACCTCTTCTGGTAACTGGCAGAAGTACACTAACTGCCTATTTTATTTCCCTTGCACCTTTTCTATCTTTTATTCTAGAGGAAGTAACCCACAACACCAGTTAGGGACCAGATTACTTTGGCCATTTGTATCACTTGCACTAAGTGCTTGAAGTGTTACAGCTATCAAAGGTGTTACATGGTGTTTTTAGAGAAATTGGGGGATAAACAGAAGAGGGTGGTGGAGGATATTTCTGTTCTGCACAACAGATATATGTATGAGGGACAGAGAAAAGTAATCTGGAAACAGATGACATTTTCTTTTCTGCTTTTCTTAGGACTCCTTGTCCGGATGTAGTTTTCTGTCTCTAATCTTCTCCCATTAACACTAAGTTATCTGAGGTTTCAGACAGGGCTGCAGAAGACCAATGATGCATTTTCTCCATAAAGAAAAGGATTATGTTGTGTTCATCACAAAGAATACTGAACATTGCTGGCTTCTTTAGACAAGAAATCAGTGTAAGGAATAATACGTAACTTATGTTTTGATGTCCGACGGGGTTTTTTTTCTCTTCTTGAAGCATGCTTTTACTATTGGTCATACTATTCATCTCATTTGAAAAGCTGATTATAGTGTTTGATTATGATCTCCTGAGGCAATAAAACCTATAGGATTCTTCGAGACAGTTAGAAGTGCATTTCCTCATTTAAAAAAACCACCGAACTTATCTGTGCATCTGTTTCAAACAAGTCTTCTACCTATTAAAATGAGAGAGAGAGTGTGTGTGTGTAAAAAGTAGGATAGCTGTTTTCTGCCTAACAGTTCTTTCTTTTTCTTTATGAAGCCAACCTTGTCCTATTCTGCCACACACATAAATACAATAGGTCAGATTCTGCTGTCAGTATTGTTTTGCCAGAAAGACCGGACATTATCTGTTGCATGGATTTTTTTTTTTTTTTTTTTTTTTTGTGCTGTGCCTGAATGAAAGCCAGGATGTTAGTGTATCACTTCATTTCATATCAAATTACATTGTCACATAATGATATAATTGCCAAACACAAGCAGATGCAACTGTTATAGTGCAATAAAATGTCACAACTGAGAACACTGTTGGTATTTTCATTTAAAAGTTTGGTTTTCAATATGAAAGTTTGTAACACAGTTGGAATGTGAGTTCCAAGGTGTCTATATTTGTCTTCAACTGATGTGGTTTTATTTAGGTTTCAGAATGAAGAAAAATATTGAAAGTATCAGTACCCAAACTGTAGAAAATAGGTAGGTTGTGCTGAGGTCTCCTCTGTGCAGCAAGCATTTCAACAGTGAGAGTGCTTTCCCCAGTGAGAACCGATTTTGGAGCTGGGGGACTTCCCACTGGGAAGGGGAGATGCTGGTATGAGTAATTTTCAAACATATTTTGTGTATAGCAAATCACATATTGCACCATAAGCTGCATTTTCATTAGTCAAGTTGACCTTTATTGAAATAGAAAAATGTGGTACATTAGAAGAAATTAATCTATATGAAATGCAAAACTACAGTGAGAATTTATCTTTTTTTTTTTTTGAAGTCTATGGAAAGAAATTTGCAAAAGCAAATATTCTGTAAAGAGTAGAGGCCCCCAAATTCCTTTTTACAGTTTTAAATATTAAGACTTAAACTAATATTTTCTTTTAACGTTTTTTTTCCTGAATGATTTCTTTTAATTGATGCAACTGCAAGTGGAAAACTTTGGAATTTACAGATATTTTAATGGATATGATCTCCTTAAATTTTTTTCTCCCCCATCCTGTCTGCCTTCATTACAGGCAAATCAATGAAAATTGATAAACCCATGATGGAAAAAGGGAATGTATTTGTATTCATTACAGGGGATTGGAGATAATAAAATGAAATGTTGTTATAGTGAGATATAAACCCAACCTAAGGAATTGTTCAATATGTGAATAGCTAGATACATTTCATTACTGTGATATGGAGCAGCTTGATAGCGGAAGCCAATAATTTAAAAAGTCTTGAGAACAGGGTTATGCTGACTATCCAGTTCAATACGTTAATTGACAATAAATCCTGCTTGCCTATAAAAAGCACTTGACTAGTCATTTTCAAGATGGTCATGATTTTTTATGATGCGGAACTTTTAATTTACAGGGATGATAAAAATAGATTTACTTTCAGCCACTTGTATTTGATTTAATTACCTAATCAACTATAAATCATCTACTATTGAAAAAGTAATTTAACAGAGATGATATTTTGTCGTCATTTTTTTCTTAAGTAGGAGAGAGTCTTTTGTAAAGGAAGGTGAAATAGGCTTTAGAGAAATTAAAAAATTCCATCCTTTTTAAGAAAGGGTTAGAAGTTCAGAGTCAAGAAGTTTTGATTTACTGAATGAAGGCCTTGATTTTTGGAAAGACTTGTTTATGGTTACCTAATCTCCTGTTAAGAAAGCAGATAGTAAAAGAGCTGTATGGCAAAGGACTAGCTATGGATATTAGTGATTTGAAATGGGCCTTGCGCAATGGAACTTCTCTCTGTCAAGAGACCTGTTTGGGATAATACCATGACATTCAATGATGAGAAAGATACAGTGCGGCCATGGAGAAAGAAATTACCGTACCTTGTCCAGGCAAGGAACAGAGAAACCAATCTAAGTCAGAATGGAGGTGACTTGATAGAGGATTGTGAGGCTTTCTCTTGTGAATTAAACTGCAAATTTTAATCCCTAAATGAAAACAGGATGACAAGTTTTCCTATATTTTAACGGCTATCTCACAAAAACGGACATAGTACATGAAAAAATCTAAACAACTAAAAGAAAGTGTAGATTTAAAAAAACAATAATCCTTTGAAGGAAGAAGAATGACGTTTTATAAAAAAGGTAACAATATTTAGTTTTCCATGTACAGACAATCTTATTAAAGAGGCAAACTATATACTGGCATGAAAATATTTAATCCTATAAAATGTAGGCTCCTAAAGTCTAGCTTGAAAAATCTTGTGAATCTCATAAATGCCATTGACAAGAGAGTGGGTACGACATCCTCAAAACCCTGTTTACACAATGCTGATAGTGCTCTAGATGAAAAATGTTCCAGATAAAGAGCTTTTGGAATATAAACAGAGAAGAATTTTTGGTCAGATGAATTACAAGTGTCAAAAAGGGACTCAAAGATTACAAAATAAGAATTTATTGTAAAGTTTTTGCTGTTTGGTATTCTTGTTTGACATTATTTTAAAAACAGATAAAACCCCAAATTCACTACAGACATATCTCCTACTGTCTAAGTGGGGGGCGGAGGGAGAAAAAGGAAAATGAAATGCACATGGCATTATTACAAGAAAAAAAATTGTATGGTCTAGATGAGGAAAAAAATAGTGTGTTAGTGTGGGATTATGAAAATAATAAAAACTAAGAAAGTACAGAAAGTAAGGATAGGAACAGTCATGCCATTAACATTATGAACAAAGAAAAATCAATGCTAGAAAATATCTCTGGAGAATTCAGGTCACTTTATGAGTTGGGAATAAAGCCAGCTTCTATAATAAGGGTAAAAGAATCACGTGAAATAATGAAAACCGAACTGGGAAGTGGAGATTTGAGACTAAATTATCCTGAGAGCTAGAAGGCTTTATTAAATTTAAGAAAATAAACACAAAGAAAAGTAGGTATGTTAATAAAAATGTGCATTTTTCTTATGGGTAACAACAGGTTTTAAAAAACCTGAAGAAACGGATATGTTATAAATCCTATAACTCTTTCCAAGGAAGACTTAGGAACTTTGCATTTTAATTTTCACAATCAAAGGTTTTATTCTGGGAAGTCCACAGTCTAATTCACAACCAATATGAAATTAAGTCTGCCTTCACAAAATTCCTCAGAATTACCATAGGTAAATGAAAATTGCCATATTGAGTTAGACTGGTACCCTTTTATCAGATGAGGTACTTGGAAGGCAGTATAGGAAACCCTGAACAGGATAATTAGGATATAGGTTACCTACGCAGAACAGTTGTTTTTTCCTACTCAGTGAGAAGTTGGATTAGAGAGACATGTTCTCTCCAACTGTTCAGGGCTTCTTTTTAACCCCCCTTTTACTCAACTGAGTGTTAGAATTCATGGGATTTTAGCACAATTATTGTGAGGAATTTTTGATGTTCATACTACTCTGAGCATGAAAGAGTTTATGATATGCTCTCACAGGTCCATATCATGTATGCTGCTAGGGATGAGCTTTTGAATTACCAGCCTTGTTTCAGCTCTCACTGACTTATCTTATTTCGGGTTTGGGTCTGGATATTAATTTTCTGAGAACAGATTGACGTCTTGACTGAATATGTTATTCACTGTGTGGCTCTGCTCAGTATAAGAAATTCTGATGTCATGCCTTGTGTCTGCTGCCTCGGAAATGGACACGGCCCCAGCCTAAAAGGAGGTAATGGCACAAATTGCACCGTCACATGAGGCACTCCAATGTCTCCGTCCAGAGTACAGGTGGAGATGGTGACTTAAATGGCCAGGACATGTACGGGAAGCGTGACTAACTAATCTGGATGTGTCAGACTTGCTGCAAATGGGCTTACATATACATAGTTGATCTGTAGTGATGACATACATAGCGTTTTCTGTTGCTGGAAACCTACATACGTGACATAAAATCCTTGTACAGGATGGTACTAATGGGAAATTGAAAAGATATAGAACCTCAAGAGCATTTATTTTTCTCTTGCAGCTGTGTGCAGTTACTACACCTGTAGTTGTTTAATTCTTCTGTGATTAGCAATAATTCTAATATTGGTTTGCTTCAGCAATACTCAAGTTTATGAACTGACCGTGCATGAAGTCCATTTGACAAGCATACAAACCAGTAATTTAAGTTTATGAGTATTTCCTAGGGGAAAAAGAATGAGTCTCCAAAACCGTTCTTTTCGGTGGTGGTTGAATGCTCTTTTGGCCTAGACAGTCACCTAGATAACAGAAGTCTAAACATAATGTTGTGGCTATACTTTTCATGTGCTAAATCCTGCCAGATTTCTGGTGTGAAATTTAAACACAGAATGTAGTCCCAAAATAAATACCATGATGAGCAGTATACAAGATGTGCTCACCCTTTGAAACATTGAAGAGTACTTTATTCCCCGAATAGACAGTGGGCTTGTTCAAACACAAATGATGCTTCTAAGTATTTTTAAAGGTGACAGTGTCTACTCTAAAATTCACTGGCAGAAAGGAAGAGACAATGTTACCTGTTTTGGGGGTTCAGACCGTTACCTGTATTAATTTGCCCGGTTTATCTGTTAGTTCCCTGGGAGCTCTTGGCAAAAAACAGAGCACTGCCAAGTAGGTTATCTTACACAAATCATCTTCCTTAGTGTACACTATCTTTCATATTAATCAGCATATAATCATTGAAAGGTAAAGGATACAAAAATGCAGTGCATTAAAGGAACTAGGAATGGGGTTGCAATGGGAGGAGAGCAGGAATTTTTGATGTTCATACTACGCTGAGCATGAAAGAGTTTATGATATGCTCTCACAGGTCCATTTTAACCAACAACCTTTTGAATTCGTGTACATGAGTATTGCCAAAAGATTTGATAAGCTTCCCTGTTCCTGATCTCACAGCGCAGGGCAGTTGTTGCCTTTCCAGGAACCAGGGACACAGTGAGACAAATGTACAGCCTGTGCAGAGCAGCTATATAGTTCCCCAAGCAACAATAACTCCATGAACACCCTCAGAAGTTTCTTCCCCCTTCAATATTTATTTTGCATTTTTATACTTTATCAGGCTAAATATTTTAAAGACAAAATTTTGATTAAATTAACCCTGCTTAAATTGCTTTGGAAAGGAAAAATAGCAGAAAATGGCAGAAAGAGAAGAGAACATGGCATCTGTAATTACTTTGGTGACTGGTTGTTTTGATGTATCCAGAGGTAAATTAGCTTGTATTTATCTTTCATGTACATTTTTGCCTTAAAATAGTCCTCCTCTTCCCAAATGTGCTATGATAAACCCCACTGAAGTCAGTTTTACCGGCTATAAAACTGATGTTGGGGGGGGGGGCGGAAAAAGTGTAATATATAACAGAGTATAACTGAGTCCTCAACTTTTAAGATATTTCCACTAAGAATTCAGCTTTTTCCCTATGTTCAAGGACCACTACTCAAAGTTACATCAGAGGTATGACAGTCATTTACATTTAGTCTTATTTCTATCCTTCTTCCCATCACTATCTTAACAAACGTATCCCTATGACACATTCTCAGGCGGAGGTATTACAGACTTGAGGAGTTTCCTTGACCAAGTGTAGGTCACAACATTTTCATCTTTTTAACTGTATGTTTCCAGGTATTCTGTTCTTAAAAGGCACCCTGTTCCCAGACAAGGGCTGTGAAGGCACTAAGTAAAAGCTATAACTTCCTTCTGTAATTACTGCAAATCCAAGTAAAAATTGGGAATTGACCCAGGCAGCAGTTCCTTTTGGTTTAACCTTTCAAATGCTAAAAAGGTGTATCTTTTTCTTCACTCAGTGTTTGCTAAAAACGGTGATGTATTATTTTTCACATAATGATCAGGGTGTTCTCTGAACAATCATTGAAAGTGTTTCCAGGTTTCTGACTTAGTTATCTAATACAGATTCCCTAATTCCATCTCCCAGAGCAAGTTTGTGTGTCACATCTGTAGTGTTCCTAATGAGTTGCTAATGAGGCTTTGCAAATGTGGAGGCACAGACAATGAGGTGGTGGTGCTAGGAGGCTGATCTAGCGCTGGTTTGGTGAGCAAGGATTCAGCATCTGTAAGATTTAGTTATTGTCTCTCTCCCTGCACTTTTCCCCATGTATGGGGAAATGCCCAGAGCTTTAAGAGAGGTAAGAAAGATTCCTGGCTCTGCTGGGATGCTTGCTTTATTTGATTAGGACTGCTTTGTACACCCTACTTAGAGAAGGAGTCTTGCAGTTTACATTCCTCAGTTCTGTAGCTGAAAAGGGAAAACAAAATCCTCACCCAACAGTACGAGAATGCCTGATTTACCAAAATTAGTCTCACATTCAAAATTGATGAGGATCACATTTTGAATTGGTAACAGATGGAGAAGTGCTGAGTTTTGCCTCAGTGTCTATAATGCTTCTTATGCTAGAATGTGTTTTTATTTCTTGCATAGTTCACTTGAGTCTTCTAATTCTAGTAAGATCCCCCACAAACAAAAAAAGGCATTTTAGAGTCTACAGTGTCTACTGATTCCCTCCTCTGAAGAACAGCGAGTCTGACTTTGTTCACATGAAATACGAGCTAATTAAGGTGAAAGCATTTTATTCTTTTCATCACTTATTTTGGTTAGTCAAATTATATTAATTTAATCCACTTAGTCTGAAGTATCTTTTTTCACTAAAAATGGTGAAAAGAATGGTGGTGAAGAAAGTAGGTTAGTTGGTGAATTCCCCACTTCTCAAGAAAATGAGCAAAACTAAAAGACTTAAAGAGTAAGTAGTAGTTGGTGTTAATTACCTTTTCTGTATTGCCATTTTGGATCAAATTGACCTTTTTGATATGTGTCTCGTATGTAAAACGTGGGAAGCTACATTACTCTGGGAACAGTGTATGGTCTGTTGTCATTACAGAACATGGCCACGGACCATTATTCAACATTTCTGCAAGTTAAGAAATAATTTCAATATGCTTCTCCTTACTGCTTAAGCTGCTTACTTACCAAGTTCCATCTGCTTTCTAAAAGAGACTTTATTTGTGAAAGTATTTATACAAAGAATACTGGCATTATTTCATAGTGATTTTCTAAAGAACCAGACAAGTCTATTTGAAGCTTTTCTTTGGTATTAACTAGATATTTTATCATAAGTGAGCAGGGCGTTTCTGGTTCACTAGTCTTTATTGCTTTCTTGAATGCACTTCAACCTCGTTCACAGTTCAAGTCTATATAATCTTTATGCCTTTCATACTTTTAAATCCTCCACAGTGTTTTCTGTATATCTGACTCTGCTAATATCCACAGAACTCGGGTCTTAAAGCGCTCTCCTGAGCTAGCATAATTCTGCACTGAGAGTGAAATACACATTTTCACCAATCCCTTTACTGCTCATAAACAAGGGCAACGTTTTCTTTAATGCCAACATCCCCTGACCTCAATTTTCCCCTCTGAAACCCCAAATCCATTCCTTACAATGAAAATATGAACTGTAGCTTGCTCATTCATTTATTCTTCCTCTGAACACTAGTTATGAATCTGCTGCCCAGTTTTCTTGAACTAAGTATGCTGTCAGTTTGCTGCTTGTTACTTTCTTCCCCCCAATACTTCCTCCTTCAACTTCAAATGAAAAGAGAATTTGTTTTGTGTAAATATGCAAACAAACTTGATAAAGACCAGTCAGGTTATAACTTCTTTTCTGTATTGGTAAAAGCTTGTCTATCATTGTTGTAAGAGAACTTTACATATTTCACATTACACAGCCGTGCTAGTCACAAAACCAGTTGGATTTGTTGGAAATGGTTTGGTATTCTCTTGCATGTTACTAGGCACACTTGGTGTATATGTTGATAATGATAAAGCATGCGTGTAGCTACAGTAAAGTCTTCTATAGCTGAATACCTATCTGGAAATGATTGTGATTGTTTACCGAGTCTCCTGACTGGCTTCACATGCCGTTTTTCAAGCTACGTGGAATCTACCACGTGATAAAATGTGGTATTTGACACTTTGAAATCATAATTGCCAGTTAAATGACGGGACTCGGGTGTGGGCCTTTGTCATTCCAATCCATGCCAAGTTAGGACTTGTGTCTCATACAGTTGATTAAGGAGCACTGGTAACCAGCATCACTGATGCCTCCTGCACCAGTATAGTGTCATACAGAACAATCTTATGTCATTGTCTTCTGGGAAAGCAAACGTAGCTCAGGCCCATCAGACCTGTAGCTGTTGTACAGTTTTATGTGACTGTGTTGGGTGTCTGTGCCCAGGAGCTGGCTGCAGGGGCTTCTGTGAGGAGAGGCTGGGGCTGCCCCGTGCCATACACCGCTGGTTCCCTCATGGCCCCACCACAGGGCACAGCTGAGCCCCTCAGCGAGGCTGGGGATGCCTCTGGGAAGACAGATTTAAGAAAGGGCAAAGCCCTGCCTAGTGGAGTGAGGAAAACAGTGTGAGAAACAGCCCTGCGAGCACCCAGGTGAGAGGAGGAGAAGGGCGAGGAGGTGCTGCAGGCACCAGAGCAGGTACCGTTGCTGTCCAGACTGATGTTAGCACATGTATTAATAAGGAGCGTGTTAAATGAAAATTCTTCTACTGATGCAGACACAAAATTAAATAAAACTCTTTTTTATCTTGTTTTTATCTAGTTCACCATTCTTTCATCTCTTACATTTCAGGCAGTATGCGGCTTTAGGATGATGCATTAGAAAGGTGCTGGGACACAAATGTATATTTAAAAAATGTATTGTAAGGCACTCTACATGACTGGGTTTGGGCTACTGCAGAATAGCCTTGGTTTGGTGGAACACCTGATTTGCAGTCATTACAAATGAGAATGTAAGTTCAAGATGATCTGCTGTGGGTTGCTAAAGTAATTGCAGAACAAAGTCGTGTTCTCTGCTCTGCTCTTTCAACTTGAGGTGTCCATCTGTTCTTCTGTCAGCTCTCTCTGCTTGGTTTGCCGTTTATTTTGACAGAAACCTGTTCAGCTTCAGGGAGCACAATCAGAAAGCAGCCAGGTCTCCTCTTTTGCTATGCAAAATGTTCAGCAAATCTGTTACCCTCCATCTCTCACCCAATCATGAAATTCCCTTTCTGAGGTTAGAACATTGTGTCAAAGCAGGAAAGCCTCAACTAGATTGATTTACAAAGCTAAAAAGATGACGTTTTCTGACTAGACTCTGAGCAACAGCTGTGCTCCTCAGGCTATGCTATTTCAACCCTGAAAGCATAGGGAGTTTCTGTTTAGATCCATAAAAATTCTTTCAGCAACAGTATCTACACATCCCCTTTCCAACCAAGGAATCAGAGTATTTTAGCATGCTATCATGGCCACTATGTTTAAAAATATTTTTTGTGATTTTCATCCTTCCAGTTAGGGAGTCCTTTTCTTCTGGGGGCTTCAGTATGGCATTGACTATGCTGGTGGGCCTCTGCCTTGGAATATACCTACTAACCTGTTCCTTCTAATTCCTCTCTCTTTGCAAATTACTTTTGCAGGTTTTATTATATTGGTTTAAAGAGCTGTATAGTTTCAGGCTCATCTCAGTTGCAAGCATGCCCTAGCTTTTCTCCTCAAGCCTCGCTCAACGAAGGCTGATGGCAAACAAGCTTAACGGGTTGTTGGTTTTGTGGAATCATATTGTTTTCACATGGAGCGTGTGGGACAACTATGTTTCATAGACTTGCTCATTATCAGGAGTGAAATCATGTGGCTTGTTAATCAAAAAAAGCACAAAATATTCAAGTAAATATGGATCTTGAAGCTGTTGTGCTACATGGGTCAGATGATACGTCCTTGTTCTTTACAAGCATTAGACTCTGGGTCAGTCTGTATTTGGGTTTTCAAGGATGGGTAGGCCTCTTTAGCCTTGTATAGCCCGCGATGCTTTAAGGAAACATGATCTCAAAAAACGTGACTAGATATATAATGCCAAAGTGTTTGCGATGATGGAATCTACTTAGACAGCAGTTCTGAGAGAGTTAACACTGTTGTTTGGTCATCTGTTATGGTATAGATTTTGCCATCACTTTTCTATCCCTATTTTGAAGTCTTTGTCAAAATGAAGGAACTGTTTACTGTACATATATTCATATATATATTAGGGAGAAATGGAAAAAAGCAGAAATGTCATACAATTATTTTGAAGCTTGCCAAAGATCTTTTTATATTGCAAAGTACTTTAACAAAAAATTAATCTTTTCTGCTGTGACTAGTTTTGTCATTAAGTAAATGAAACTGTTTTGGCTTTAGGTTTTAAGCTAAAATGGGAATACTTTTTCTCCTCTCTCACATAGCAACTGAAATCAGTATGAATGTTACTAATCAAACTGCCTCTATCCATTCTCATTCTCACCCTTACCACTTCAACCTTTCCTGTAAGTACCTTTAGTTAACTGAAATACAAGGTATTTTGAATAGCCAGAGAGAACAGAATAAACAGTCACACATGTCTTTTTCTCCTGTTTCTTCCTGTATACTAAGGTGGTAACATTTTTACATTTACTTATCTGAAGATTACCCTCTGCTGCACTACCCTTTCAGTGAAAATTGAAATATTGGAGTTGGTTATTGTTAGTTAAAGAAAACTTTAGTCAGTTTATTTTTCAGACCATTTAAAGGAATTGGTGAAGAAGAACATACTCTTATTCAGGTGAAGAGCGTGCTAATTTTTTCTTAGGTTTTAAGGCACTATAGATTATAACTTTGTAATTATACTGGAATTAAACAAAGAAGGGCATGCAATAAAATACCTTAATTGTTCCACATTTTCAGGCAGTAGGCTTGATCATGTGTTTGTGTATTACCTGCTTTCCTTAATAGTCACTAGCTGGAGGAGAGACATATATATTTTATAAGCCACCTGTACAAGTGCAAGGCTATTAAATTGCCTTCTGTTGAGAGTATGTCACATTTAGATTCAAAAAACAAGGAATATAGTTTGAAATGGATTCTTCACCCATGTAGGTATAACTCTGCTTTTTTGCAACACCATGTGAAGCTCTCACAGCAAACCCTCATGTGACAAGCGTGACTGCAGAAGCTCTTCATCACAACTTTGTGTCTCAGCTTTGGAGCCCAGGAGGGCTTCAGAGGGACCGAACTCGGGTGGAACTGAGGTTTGGGAGGTGTAGAAGAGGCAGAGTCCTCTTTTGCCTTTTCTCTGCTTTGCAGGGGGAGGAACGTGGTGGTAGGAGAAAATCAGCTTCCCCTGATCCTATGGGAATTTGCAGTGCCTACTTCAGTAACAAGGCTTGGTCCTAAAATTAAAAGTAGATGCGTCTCTGAATCTGGCTAGATACCTAGTAATTTTGCTAAAACTCAGCAGTAATATATTGGTCCAGCTACCTGCTTGATCCCTCAGCTGCAACAGTCAAGCATTTGGCTTCTCCTTAAAATATCTCAAGATAGTGTTTTCAGTATTGATCACATTAATCAGCAGTTAGCTTTCTCCTGTGGTCTAGCAAATCCTGAATCTACTGTTCTGTATCATAAAGTAATGCAGAAAGTCTGGGAAGATGAGGAATTTTCACTTTTAGAGAAACAATGTACATTCTTTTGCTTATGTGTTTTATTCTGTTTTTTTAAATATATACTATTATTTGAAATTATATACATAATGAATGTTATAAAGAAGTACGGAGCACATTCTTTTAGTGTTATTACAGCTATAATTTCTGCTGAAATTCAGCCATCTACAGTGTGATGCAAATGGGTTTGCAAGACTCGCTACTGGTAATCAATGAGGAAAAAAAAAAATCATGGAACGATTTGACTTTGGCCAGATCTTTCTGTGCTTTACAGCCTTTAGTAGGGAGCCAGATTTAACTAGTGGCTTGGATGGTGACTGTGAGAGAAGTAGGGTGGGAAATATTTTCGGTGACATCATTGGCTTTGCACTGAGGCTAACATTAGCTTTCTATGTATAGTCTGATATAAGATACAAAATCAGAGAAGTTACAGAAGTAGTGAGTTCAAGGAGTAGAACGTGCTGTATTCTAGTTCACTGCAAAACAGTTCACACAGAATTTAGGAAGCCAAAACAAATCAAGCACATTAAAGTACTTCAACCAAGAAGTAACAGAAGTGTCCATCAGGATTTCAGCATGCTTCTTGAATAACATAAGGTGAATTTAATGAGTGACTTCAAGGAGCAATATGATAGTTATGTCCTGAAAGTGAATGAAGATTCAGAATCTGGAATTACACCAGAGTTGTAGGAATTAACTATCAGCTGCATAAAAAAGAATCATCTGCTGTAGATGAAGAGACCATTAGTTCTTTGAAAATGTCTGGTATCTAAGATGACTGTTAACAAGGAGACCTTAGTAGAGGAGAAATTAGGGTTTTTTTGTGAACAGCAGAAAATGAAGTCTGGTTTCCTACACTTTTTTTGCATCTTAAATCCCCTGCATGTCTCTATTTCAAATGCTTTTCACGTGTGCATTCTCCTTATGTTGCAACCTCCTTTTCCAGTTCCCTCCAACACTGCCCTGCCCACCCCACGCTTCCCTCAGGAACCTGCTCATGTCCCCCGTGTTCCACCCCCCAGTCTCTCCCTCTCCTCTGTGGTCCTGGCAGCACCCTGACTCCTCCGCACTGCTCTCCAGTGTTTCGGACAGTCACCACCGTGAAAAGCTACCTGTGTATCAATTGACAAGCTGGGTGCTTCTGACAATTATGAGCTCTCCCGTCTTTTCTTTGACAGGATATAACGAAGTCTGTTTCCTCTACCCAGACATCAAGCTTGGTTAAAACTGCTCAGGGAGGGGCTAAAAATATAGTGAGTACCTGAGAAAGAACCATAGCTCGAACATTTGGTGTCACTGGATCAAATCCTGGCCTCTGCATTTGCTAGGGAAACACTGGTTTATGTTGCTGGGTCCAAGCAGCATGTCAAACCTTCAAAGGCCCACAAACAAAAAAATGAATAAGCAAGTCATGGCTGCAGCAACATTACAGCCCTGTCACCGGGACCGCAGTGCTAGCAACTCCCTGGGACTCAAGCAGCAGCAGGAGACATCCAGGACTGCAGTCCTGTTGTACTGATTGACAGTTAAAAACTGTTTTAAAAACCCTCTGTATCACCACTTTATGTTGAAGCAGTCTCTGCGAGAGTACAAAAGCTTATCCCTTCCTTTCCCTGAATTAGGCTGCTTCATGGGTACAGGTTAGCTGATCTGATGAAAGGATTATGGCTACGTATGTATGTGTTTTCCACAGCTCAACGCTTTCCCCCACCCCTCTAAATTCCATGCAGACAGAGGTGGGAGTGGGAGATGGTGTGAATTTTGGGTGTGTGATATCCTTTTCATGACAGCAACATTGGATCTAGTACGTACACTCACAGTGACTGAGCAGATCCACAGATGCCAGCAGCAATCATGTTATTATGTGGATAAGGCTGATCTGAGCAATATAACAAACCTGAATTACCAAAAACTTTGTCAGCAGAGGTGTTTTTAAGAGGGGCAAGTTTCTTCTGTGAACTAATAGCTGGTTAAAAAATAGAAACAAAGGATAGGCATAAATGCTAAAATTTCATGCTGGCAGGAGGTTAGTAATAAGGTCTCGCAGGGCTCTGTGCTAAACTTTGTGCTGTGTATTTAGAGAGAGTTTCTCTGACAAAGTTTGCTTGATGTAAATTTATGCAGGACAATTTAATCTATAGCAGA
Source organism: Fulmarus glacialis (assembly GCF_000690835.1). Classification (NCBI taxonomy): domain Eukaryota; kingdom Metazoa; phylum Chordata; class Aves; order Procellariiformes; family Procellariidae; genus Fulmarus; species Fulmarus glacialis. Next base: position 61,290 of record NW_009228869.1, on the reverse strand, counting down.
CATGGAAAAGTTAGAGGAGGATCACTTAATATTGAGTTATCAGACAATTAATTCAAAGTATTGTTTATAGAGAGGAAAGTAATTCTAACTTTACTTATGTCATTATGGGCTCCAAATTAAATATTGCCACTCACGAAAGACATCTTAAAGTCATTGTAAATTGTTCTCTTAAGACATCAGGTTAGTGCTGATTTGCTGCCAAAATACTAAGTAGAACATTAGGAATTGCTAGGAAATCAAAAGAGAACACAACAGAAAATACCTATATGAGGAAAGATTAAATAAACAAGGACAGCTATACAACTCTGAGAAGTTACCTGGGGAAAAAAACAACTTCTACATTGGGGTTCATTAATGCTCTGATCTAGGGATTTTATACATTTTCTGTAATCAGACAGATGTCTTGAAATTTTCCTTTAAATGAAAAAGAAGCTCAATTAAATCAATGTGGGATGACAAGATAAGAAACAGGAAAATCTCGTCTCTATTCAGCTATCAGCTGACTTCTGATTTTGCGTGAGCAGTTAAAGACTTCTTTTTAGTTTCTGAAGTGAACCTAGCCCTCTGACAGCCAACATTTCCAGTCTCCAGACTATGAAAATAGACCTGTTATCCTCTGAGAGCTAGATTTACATAAATTCTTGTTTTCCTAACGTTGGTATGCTTTTGCATTTCTCACGGGTTTAAATTGGTATAGCTTTTCTGCCTCTGCTACCAAGTGTTGCAAAATTTTAAAATTTGGTATCACAAGCATGTAAATATCATGTTCTGTTCTTCCTAGGTAACTAAATGCCCTTTATTTTTCTAAATGTGGGGAAAAAAAGTTGTTTGTTTTTTTATTGCTCTATGGGGACTGTTACATTACTTTTTATTGAAAAAGTGTGTCCAGAAAGTTCTGGTTTGCCACTGCACAGAGTTAAATAATGAGAAAAGATCCAGATTTTCAAGTATAGAGACTTTGACCCACTTACTTCCATGGCAAACAATCACCTCTAAAAATACTTCTAACCTTTCTTTAAAGTTGCAGAAAAAAAGGGTAAGTGGTTTAAAGCATTTGATGTATAAGGTAAAGCATTCATTGTAGCAAGGTCCCCTATTCCCTTTCCCTTTTAGCAGCAGACTTTATTTTAAAAAACCCACACCTTTTTACTCATTTGTCAGTTGTGCCAATGATGGTATTATTTGCTCTTTCCTGGGGAAAAAGAAAAAATAACTTGATAGTGGCTCACGTATGCTGCTTCTGTTAGAACTCAGTGTTGTTTCCTTGAAGAGAAGATGAGACAAATGCTTGCAAAAGAGGAGAGGAGAGCAACACAGATTGTAAATACAACTTCTGTTTGTGATCTGGGTGTTTGCTTGCAGCCATACTGGTGGGACTGGCAAGCAAAGGGCACGCTCTCACCTGCCACCGCGGGACCCGGCTGGGAGGGCTGCAGCACGAGGAAGCCAGGAGACATTCTGTTTGTCAAGAAGAAATCCTTCCTGACACTGCTGAGGCCTCTCTTGTATTTTTCCAGCACCAGCAGCGCGCTAATGCTGTCAACTTTCCCTGACATTGCATGCACATGAAAACCTTGCTCTTTACCTCTTATTACCGTGCTAGCAAATGCAGTTATACTGCAAAATGTCACCATTACCAGTTTGTGTTGTTACTTGCAGGGTGGTTTTATGCTCTGTCTTCATTTGGAAAATGCTTTGCTGGCAGATATATATTTCTTTCCATAAAGCATTCCTAGCAATCTGAAAAATAACAGTTTGATCCATAGTGCTGTGTCTAGCTGACAGCGCAAAGAGGAGATTCTTCCACGTGTTCATGCACTATGCATGAAATGAATTACTCAACCCTGAATGTGATCAGGGCATTAGGCTCCTCTTGTGAAAAATTTCCTTGTATCCTTAGTGATCCCAAGGGTCTTGTTTGATAACCTAGAAAGTAAGATGGGGGGGGAAGAATGTCTTTAAAATATGTTTGTCAGAAAGGGTTAAACAAAGAGAAAGCTGATTTGCCAAGCTGGAAATGGGTGAAGGGATTTACAGTAACATTTAAAGGCAGCTAAGAAAATTCAGAGAAATGCAAAATCATATAAAACCAGACAACCCTAGAGGAATAATAATATTCAGAAAGTCACAGTGAGTAGAAAACACTGGTTTGGGGGTTTTTTTCCATTTCAAAACCAACAAAGCTGGATGGGAACTAGGTACCCCAAAGGCTCATTTCTACTGCATAATCACTCAGATAAGAATTTGGAAAAAAGCCACGCATAATCTCCACATCCACATATAAGGGCTCACTATTCAATAACACCACCAACAAAACCTAAAGGATGTCTCGTCTCCTTATTTGTGGATCTGTTGAGTCTATGATTTGGGATTAATGGAATGAGCACAAAGCAGATACAGAGCCCCCAGCTTCATGCAGAATCTATTCTGTTTCATCTTGTCATGCTGACATCCTGAACTCCTTGCTAACACCGACTCAGTAATTGCCTCTTTGGCTACTGAATGGTCATTATGTCACATGGATCATATTTTCTCTACCAGCATATGTTTCAGATTTTAAAAGAGAGAGAAATTTAAAAGGAAACTCTTAGGCCAGCATCATAACACAGTTTGCTCCTTTAATAAATACCAAGTTCATCTAAATAGATATGAAGAAATAGACTAAAATACTACTTTCAGCAATTCTGAAATAAAACCAGAGGAAACTCTCTTTCTGTGCCGGGTAGATTAAAATGTCTGTGCCAAATGTGATGTTTAATAATGCAGTCAGAAAATACAGATGGGTGAAGCAATTCATGGTAAACCCCAACCAAATTATGCTATATAAACTACTTTTTTTGGATCTAGACAATTTAATTCTAGCAATATTATAAACAAATTTCAGGTTTAAGAAGAAATATGTCAGTGTAGTTATTGTCAGTTTTAATATGTTAACTAATAGCTTCTTCAGATCCAGATTAATAAATGAACTGTAATAAAACTATGGTGTGCACGTCAGTTGGAAAATAAAAGGTAGTGACTGCAAATCCTTGAAAACAGTGCCTGCCTAACCAAAATATTATCAATACCTAACATCAGCAACATGACAGACTGAAATATTATCCATCGTATTCAAATAACAAAAAATTATTAGATGAATACATATGTTTTTAACCTCATTTATATTCAGTAATATATTGGATTTATATTGTTTGGGCTGACTTCTGTGAATATTCAGACAAGTAAATTTAATGGCAGTAATGTTGCTGAAGCAATACATTTTAAGTGATTATTAGAGAATATTCATCAGAAAGTTAACGCAGAACTTGGAAGCATGAGTGGTGACAGAAGTTGGCTGCTAAGAACTCTCCTCACCCAGAGAAGAATCAGAAACAATAGGATGAGTATCAGATACTCATAATGTAAATATCAGGTACTCATAATGTACATTGTCAACGTCCAATTAATAGACTAAAAATTGGAAAGAATGTGGCAGATAAAGCAGGGATGAATAAATTACAGACTTGTAACCTGCCAAAAGACAAAGATGTAGAATTTTTTCAATAGTTTCCCACTCCAAAACACTCACACAGCATTTTTGATAAAATGGTTCTATACAGGAGCATCTCACATCCCAGGGAGCCTTCCCAGCTGCAGTTGTAACAACTGCAACCAATCCAACCCCAAAGCTGAACTTTATTTTAAGCCAATTTAGTTCCAAAGGGCTAAACTGGACCCAAAATCTCCCATCTGTAAAATGAAGTGTTGTAGGTCACAGTGCTCTTGATCAGGTTCTTGGAGGACAGCTGTCAGCCAGCACCACAAGTAGCTTTCATCGTTATTCATCTTGGCAGTCTCAGCAAAAGGACTGATGAATATGCAGACACAAGGCCTCCATTAATTGTCCTTCCTGAGATACATTGGCAATAAGGTGGCATAGTGAGAGTTCTCACTGCTGCTCTCCCTTGTTTGCTTTATGTTGTAATGGAAATCTTCCTCTCCACAGCTTTTAATCCATAAAACTCTAAATCCTCTCCCCGTGATGAAGTCTGCGTGCTCGCACACGTGCTGCCTTCCTGCGCAAACACGGGGGCTGTGGGGCTCTGAGGTCCTGCACAGTACCAGCAAATTCAGCATGTACAAACTTGCTGCATTTGGGAATAGGAAATATCACTAATTTGAGATTCTGGAAAGTTGGTTTCAGTTTTCTGTTTCATTATGGATGCACTGTTTTGAAATCCATGGATGTATTTAAGATCTATGAAGACAGGTGCATAAATAATTTTGAAGATGTGGGCTTTGGTGTATTTGTCTCTCTAATTCCCATCTGTAACAGAGTCCAATGGCACGGCCTTACCTCACACGTGTACTGCAAGGTACTTACTCTCCAAGTAGGTACATGAATGTCAAGGGATCATCTGTGAGGATGTGTGGTAGCAGGTGCACAGAGGAAGAACATAAATAGAAAAAGTGAATCATGTCTTTTGTTATCAGAATGAAATGTCAGGTTTATATATGCGCAGGTATTTATTTATAAAAAGAAATTCAAGAAAACCACTCGTCTATTTGAAAAAGTCTAAGCTGAGTGGCTAACATATATGGTTATTCAAACTGAGGTTTAAATAGAACATGCAAGTTCATATTTGCAAATGTGCAAAAAGCACAGAGCGGTCTTCAATAAGCACTTATGGACAGGACCTTGACTTTACATCTATTCCAGAAGACAGTAACCAGCATACTCTTGATGCCGACTGTAAAGCATTGCAATGGGGAAGTGTAGCCTGAAAACAAAAGGGCGCTTTATTATTATTGTATAGTATGAAAATTACTGTGCAGTCTGGGATGATAACCAAAAATGCTATAATGGGTTTTCACTCTGTTTCCAGGGGTCAGTAATCATACCCTCTCTTTTTTAAATGCAATTTGTAAATGGCTCCATCTACTACTGCTGACATGCCACTTGTCCCTGCAGCATTAATGCTGCCATGCTCATAGTTCAAATTTTCTGGAAGTGGCCTTAACTCTTAGTGATTGACAGGATCCAGTTCAGCCTGGAAAGGTGTAGAAAGAAAGAGATGCTATAGAAAACTTTTGAGAGAAGGAAAAAAAAAATTGAAATTAAGGGAAGGATGCTCTGCTGCCCAAATCTCTCTCACATTAACACTGAAATCCAGTTGAAGGGATTTTTGTTACTCTCATTCAAAGTTACCGGAGAGATGAAGCCCATGGAATCTGTCCCACAATATAATGCACTCACCTGTAATACATTGAGATATATTTTATGTTACGCTTCTGAAAGTAAAAACATTTTCTGGAAGTAGAAATGCCTAAAAGGAAACGCAAATCTTAGTATTTATATTCTGACACTCAATAGACTAGCAGTATTTCATACCCACTGGACGTTCAGTCTTTAAAATGCTAATGATCACAGAAAGATGTAAGGGAAGGCAGGATCAGACCTGAATGATTTAGACTCTAAACCTGGCTTAATTCGTGTCAATAGGAAAAGTTCTGCACATTTCAGTGGACCAAACTGAGCTTCTGACATGGCGTGACATTTTGCATTCACAAGTAGTGCAGTTCTCTTTCATCTTTCAGAATTTCTGAGTATCTACAGTTTTAAGACTCAGTGTGTGTGATATTTCTGTCTTTGTATGGGCCAGGGTAATCTTAATTTGCTAAGATTAGAATAGATTCAGATCAAATGACATTTATTAATCTGATCTATTTAATAAATGTATATGCATATATATAAGCAAGTTTATGACTCTCCAAAGCAAGAGCAGAGTGCAGGAAAAATGAAGAAACTGAACCCTTGCACTTCGTAAGCAGAGAGATTTGTACACATGTAGTGTGACACATCTCGGGTATCGTCTCTGAAAAATTGTAATTGTAGGTAAGGTATAGACTGTTTATGAGCTTCTTGTGGATCACATGGATTTATTACCTGTACCAACAAATGTGCTAGTTGTATGCTGGCTTGCAGTACTGTGGGTTATGCCTACACAGAATGGTTAGCAGGGCAGCTTTTACTTAATTGTCAGTGTGGGTTTATCTCGGAACCATAGTGCTACTTTCCCACTTGTCTGCTGTGTTTAATTGTTTGTTACTCAGAGGAACACTTCTATCTAACTTAGGCACTAAACATTTTAATATGCTGAAAGTTAACCACTGAAAAAGTTAAGCTTCTTTTTTAATGAAAAAGGAAACCCATAGCTGCTCCTCAGGAGGGCTTCCTCTCCAACAGCTAACATGTATTAGTAATTATCCTTCAGAGGGAAAAGCTGACTAATTACTCTATTACCTCAAGTGCAGAGCACTCACCTGGGAAGCCACCAGATCAAGGTTCAGGTCCCATCACTGACTTTAATATTAATTTATGACTTGGCATGTGTGTCTGATAATCAAATAATGATCTGTTTTACAGAGCTAAGATGGCTGTAGATTGGATTCTAGCTTTTTAGGAGACTACTTTCCATCTGGAATAGGGTTTCACAATTTTCCAAACTGTTTTTTGGGGTATGAGGTAGCAAAAGATGTTATTCAAGGACTCCAACTTAATTTCAGAAAACACAAGCGAGAAAAAACTTGGAGTTTCTTCTTTTCTTCTTTCACAAATACAGATACTTATGTAAAAGTTAGACAGAAGTGTTGTGGAAGTTTGGGGTAATTTTCTCCTAACCAATCTCTATCTTATTAAAATCAGTCCCTTCTTCCCACTCCATTTACAAGGAAAGTTCAACTGTACTATGCTGGCATTGGTTATTAGTTTGCTAGGGGTTTCTGATTTACCTGAAGAAACAGAGCTTAAAGATTTTTCAAAGCTACTTCAGCTTGTGCGCGGACAACCTTGTTACTCAAACTTTTTTTTTTTTGAAAGATTCATTAGCCCTTGAAGTCTTTCTTCCTAGTGGTTCTGCCTAGTGGTTACAGATCTCCTGTTGACACGTCACGCAAACGTCTTTCTCTAGAGAGAAATAAGTACGTCTTCACTGAGTGAGACACGACCAGTGATTTCACATCTCTGCTGTTATTGTGTTCAACTGTTAACTTCACATTTGTGTAACTGAGTTGCCATTCAGGTTTCTGGGGTGTGATGTGTGTTTGAAGAAAACAGGGGGAAGAGTCTTTGCTCAGAAACATTCTTAGAAATATTTAGTTTCTAAACTTAGCTATGAGAAAAATTTGAGGAACACGCAATCTAAAGATTTTAGATAGTAATTCCCTTGGTAGTAGGTCTTTGGGGCAATTCTTGGTGCTAGTGTTGTTTGTAAGGGGCAAGTCTCCTGGGCACTAACACGATACAAATAAAATCGGTAAGCATTACAGAATAAGTCTTGCACGAATGGGGCTGCCCTTTCTTTTCTATATTGAGTTAGATTTCAGCTGGATATACTGTACAAGCTGTTATGAGATAAGTGAAGGTAGAAAAATGGGCTACATTGGTGATATCTATAGACTGATATTTTTAAAGCAGTTCAGGCAGTGTAGCTACCATCATCTTTAAATGAAAGATGTGTTCAACAAAATGTTTGACAACTGACATTTGAAAGGCAAAATTCTTGTTTATGATATTTAAACCACAGGCAATATCCAAGGCATTTTCTCTCTTATAGCTACAGTGTTTAATAATTAAAAAAGGAATTTCAATAAGTTTATTAAAACATAAGAAGGTCAGGTATTAAAAGAGAATTACATCTTGCAAAACTGTAAGAAGTTATTTTGTTATTTATACAGTCATTAATATTATTGAACAGAACGGCTCCACAAATAATAATTAGATAGTTCAAGCAAATTTTTCCTGTTGCTCCTGACTACTTTAGGCTTGTCGTAGTTTAACCCTGGTCGGCAACTCAGCCCCACGCAGCCGCTTGCTCACTCCCGCCTGGAGGGATGGGGGAGAGAATCGGAAGGGTAAAAATGACAAAACTTGTGGGCTGAGATAAAGACGGTTTAACAGGTAAAGCAAAAGCCGCACACGCAAGCAAAGCAAAACAAGGAATTCATTCACTCCTTCCCACCGGCAGGCAGGGGTTCAGCCATCTCCAGGAAAGCAGGGCTCCATCACGCGTAACCGTTACTTGGGAAGACAAATGCCATCACTCCAAACGTCCCCCCTTCCTTCTTCTTCCCCCAGCTTTATATGCTGAGCATGACGTCATATGGTATGGGATATCCCTTTGGTCAGTTGGGGTCACTGGCCCAGCCATGTCCCCTCCCAACTCCTTGTGCCCCCCCAGCCTCCTCGCTGGTGGGGTGGGGAAAGGCCTTGACTCTGTGTAAGCACTGCTCAGCAGGAACGAAAACATTCCTGTGTTATCAACACTCTTTTCAGCAGAAATCCAAAACATAGCCCCATAGTACTACCTACTATGGAAAAAATTAACTCTATCCCAGCCAAAACCAGCACAAGGCTAAAGCAGTCCTGCCCAAGTGAAAGCTTGAAATGGCATATTGATGATTCAGGCTTGAAAAAAACCACATCTACCTACCTACTTTGGCTGTGCTGTAATGACTGAAACCAGCAGGTGACTAACAAACAATATTTATGAATACTGAAGAACATTGACTTCCCCCTTTCTGTGAGCTGATGGGCATCACCAAAAGAAGCTATATCAAAAGCCATAAGAGCTAATGTGTCCTACTGAGGAACCCATCTTACATTATTGACAGAGACTGAAGCCTGAATATATGCCTAATTAGTAGGCACTAGTAGTAATTATGCAGTCAAGAAGTACACAAAAAAACTGAGACTAAAAAAAGTCTTATAACTGATAGGGGAATGTGCTGAGATGGCATGTAGTGAACCAACTAACTGTATATAGAGAAACATCAAGAACCATAATCTTTAGACTGAGGTTACCGAACAGATAGATCTCTCTCTTTGGCTGAAAGGTACCTTTCAAAAAACTCAGATGAGGCCAACAGGCTTTGGACTGCCCTTACTACTTTAATAATCTGCATATGGGAGGGATATTGAAAGAAACTCATTTGCACATCTAAGTGCTGCAGTAATGCTCATTTATGGCATTTTGTTCTTTCATTTGGATTTCAAAATACGTGTTTACAGGTGAGAACTTAGCAGCTTGCAAAAATGAAATTCGGAGCTCTCATAAACCATCTTAAACCTTATGGGAGTGCCAAATCACGTGTAAGTGAAAAACAAACAACCCCCAAACTCAGAAATTCAAATTAAGCATTCAGTAATTCGTTATCTAATTAATATCTACTGCTGAGTGGTAAACCAGTTTGAGCTACTCAAAGGAGATCTGTAGTATTTGACGCATACTGCACCCAGGTCAATAGTGACTATTAACCAATTTTTTGCCAGAGATTACATAAGCAAAATATATAAAACTTACAGTAGGAGGCACAGTGAGTCATCTGTTACTTTCAAGAAGAGTGATGGCATTTCCATATAGTTATGATGAAATTAATTTTAGAGTAAAGCTTTCTATAAAAACCTGATATTTTAAATGGGTATTGTTCACCCAGAAGCAATTTCTGCTTTGCTGACACTCCGTAGAGGAGTGTCAACCAGATGCGACAGATCTCACCGTATGCCTGAACCACAGAAGATTATAAAACACAGAAAAACAATTTGTAAAAAGTACATGCGTCTTGACCATCCTGCCCTCATATCTGCACTCAGTCAACTTCAAATGCTCCTACCAGCTACAAGAGAAAGGTGAAATCAGAAAAAGCAAAAAGGTGAGGCACAGAGATTCTTTCAGATACCTTCAGCCTCCTCCACAAAAAAAACATTCTTTTTTCTTCAGTCAGAATGAATAACGAATTACATTGCAGAAGGAAAGCTAATTATTCTCTTCCTTCAAATTTATCTTGTTCCCCAGAAAGTTTAGCAATGGGTTCTGTGAGAAACTGAAGGGTATTTTATTCTCATCTTCTGCCTAGTTCCAGCTCAATCAGGTGCTCAGAACATACCGCTTGCCTGTCCAGCTAATCCTATCCTGGGTCAGTTCCTCTACTTTGTTAAAGCTACTGATCTGTGAAGTCACTCCTCTGTTGTGCCTTGAAGGACCCTTCTGGGTCAGCTTCTTTTATTTTGCAATGTGGTTGACAAGACAAGTTTGTTTAAGGGGTCTTTTCCAGTACTAACCACATGACTAAGGTTAAATCCAACTATTCACCGGTGTGTTCTACGCCTTTGGGAGTAGTTATACTTCTGTTATCTCAAAGATTTTTATTCAGCCTAATCATTTATTTCTAAATTTTTGTACCAGGAATGGCAGAAAAATACTGAATGCTTTGATAACTCTTTGGTCTTTTATGATCCATACGTAAGGATCTTGACTGCATTCTTGCAACGCACGAGTAGTTTCCAGTACCACCGGTGTTAAACTTCCACAGCAGGATGGCAATGGTTGCCCTGACCATGTCAGTCATTGCAGAACAAATTCAGTTAACTCGCTTATGAAATGTGTTCTCTAAACTCTGTGGTTTTCATAGCTTTTACTTTCAGAATGATAGAATCATTCAGGGTCAAACTGATTTTCATATCTTTGTTTTTCACTTATAAGACCCATTTGTTCAGCAGCTCTGACTGGACTGTGGATTCACTGCTGTGCTTTGTGTATTGATAAGAAATCTCCTTTTGCAGACACAAATGACAAAAGTACAACACAATAAATGTCTCAATTATCAGCAGTACTCCTGAAAAATACAGTTTTGAGGCTCAGCTGTTAAACAGCATTGTAAGTTTAGGGAAATTTTTTACTCCCAGTTGAGCGTCTCTAGCTTTATGGTTAGTAGCTTAGGTGAAAATTGCAGAAGTAGACTTACTGGAGATTTACACGGATGGCAAGCTAAAATATTTAGCCACTGCTATGTTCATTATCTTTACACACTTAGGTGAATAGGCTGGAAACGCATACTGTGTCACACTTCTGTTGCTGTGTTGGTAATTATTGGCTGATTACATATACACTCTCTTAAATGCTCCCCTGTGTTAATTCTGTCCTAATTACTAATTAATTGAACTTTAAATAGCTCATAGGTTGGTTTAGGTTTGGCAAAGTTCCCAAAAGATTGACTGTAAAGTTTACTTGAACTAAAAAAAAAAATTATTTGCTGGTAACCTCACTTAAGTAGATGTTCTTGGCAGAATACAAGTTCTTTCAGTGCCTGGCAGGAACCAGAAATATCATGAATAGAATTTTTTTTTTCATGTTTCAGATTTCCATTTCTTACACATAGTCCACCCTGAAGCTGAAGAGAATGTTATTAAATTTAAATGCTTTCCTTCTTGTCTAAGATGCTGGCTTGACAGCAGTGGAAAATAATTTTGTCTATTTATCCACATAAGTACTGCGTCCACTCAGAGCAAACATAGGGGATCAGCGGCAGAGTCGGGAAGATACTTTGCCTTCCATTTCCAATTTGTCTTTGTGTATTGCAGAGTGCAGCTGCAAGGTGCTGGCGTGTACTTCTCTAATACCTTAAGAGACAAACGAAGGACCATTACATTATAAACATGGGATGGATTTGAAGAGGATATATAGAATTAATGCTCTTGTGGGGGCTCTGAGCAGCCTGCAAGGCCCAACATTCATCCTCTGATCTGATATTAGCTTCTGCCGTTTCTTAGCAGGCCCAAGAGCAACTGCCAATGGATCAGCAGAGGCTAGACATTCAAACCTTCTCAAATCATTTTAAATAGTCTTGCCTGAGTTTCATATTGACAGCGAGCCAAGTGGAATTTTCCATTTTCTTTCTAGCTTTCCAAATAAGAACAGTCCTACTTTCTTTTGACTCTGGTTTTATATAACCAACAAAAATGACAGATAGCCTTGAATTTGGAAGATTACATTGGCCTGTTCTCAGCTGAAATGTTCTGTCACCATTGACGTATGTGTTTAAATGAGCACTGAAGTGTGAATGGCCATCTGTCTGGGAAGTACGAGAGATCCTGATTACTAAAATGAAACCACAAAAAAGCTTAGTGCTTAGCAGCAGCACCGAAACACGGAGGGAGAGAGCGCCTTTTTCACACTGCAGATATTTATAGTAGATGGATGATTATAACTCAGCAATTGCCTAGACTCCCTGCCCCATATTTTTCTAAATATGTTCACTCTCAATTTTTTGCAAACATTGAGCTTTCAGTATTTGCATCTTTTGTAAAAACAAACAAGAAGCAGCACTAGATATTTTCCCTGTCAAAAGTAGTTGTTTTCTGAGGGGATGTTGTTCATTTTCTCGCAAAGAGTTTGTTCTCTGCTTTATAAAGCTTTTAGCTACAACGTGCTCTAACTTCAAATGAAGATTTGAACCTACATTCCCACGAGTGCTCTACAGCAAGGCTGAAGGCTATTTTCCGGGTGCATCTCTTCCTCTGTAAACCTGAAAAACTTCCTAAGGAAAGGCTTTTGAAAAATCTATAGAGATTTTGATCTTTAGTGGGTTGCTGTATCTGATGCAGCTCAATTTTTGGCTATGAGTGACAAAGGTTCCAGCAACAACCACCGGAATTGGGTGGGGGTTTCACACTATTTTCAATATTAGGAAAAGCTCCTTACAGAAGGGTTTTTTTAGAATTACACCTTCTGATGTGAAAACTGCTGTTTTATCAAACAATAACTTTTTGGGACAGTCTCCCATAACATTTAATCTTAAAAATTCATGACCACGTTGGCTGCTTTTGAGGTTTTTTGGGGTGCTGAACAAGTCACCTGTCACTGTCTGTTCAAACATGAGTTGGACGTCTTTTAGAGCACTCACATTATTGATTTGAATCAAAGCCCTTTTTCTCCATTTCTGTATTTGCATTTTTCATTGTTTCTTGCAATTACTTTTCCATTATGCATATAGTTATGAAGATACATAAAAGGTCAGTTTTTAAAGTAAGCTGTTGATTTCCTGAGACTGCAGGAACACAGTTTTTCTGCGTTAAATTTAAGCCACAAAACATAAATATGTAAAGCAGCAGATATAGATACGTCATGTTTGTAGGTACACCTCTACAACATTTTCACTTTCATTAGAGCATGCTTCCTCATAGCAGGGTTCTCTGCAAGTTACCAAGTCTCTGTGGAAAACTGAAGAGAAAATTAGGCAGCAGAATATAACTGCAATTTATTTTATTTTTTACTTTACATCTTGAAAAGCACCTAAGACAGAAAAATATGTAGGAAGCCAATTAAAATAAGGGAATTTTTTTCCTTCTTTTTGTTTGGTGGATGGTTCAGAGAACACGGCAGCTTTGTGTTCTTATTTATTTATTTATTTTGAGTGTAATCTGAGGAAATGAACCATGAAACACAATTAATGAAATAGCTGTGCTGAATCGCATAAACTGGTGTCTGCACAGCTGCCACTCATGTCACAAATGCATCTCTCGCCTAATGTCCACCAGGAGAGTCGTTAGCCAGCCGCTTTTGTGGAGGGCCTCCTGTGCCTTAATTTCAGTATATAATAGAGCGGGGAGCTGGCTGAGTAGCCTTACGATGTTTTTTTCCAGCAAACATAATGTAAAAGAGAACTGCCTGTTACAGGAGGAGTGTGCTGAGATGGGGAGGGGTGCATAGGCAGGGTTCAATTGCTAGAAGAAAACAGAATAGGTAGAAAATATCCAGAGCAGTGTCGGGGGCTGTTCAACCTGAAATGTAAAACGACTGCCTGCAGTTTCTTGACATCAGACGGCACTCCTAACTCTAAAGCTTTTTGCTTCTGTATACCATTACGTTACTTTTACTTCGTTTAAGGGGCACGTATTCCACGCCAGCGCCAGAGAGCGTCGCGAAGGAACAGCCAGATGCGCTGCCGGGGCTGGTGGGAGGCGGCTGACCCAGGTCAGCCTCAGTGAGGCGGCACAGCACCAAAACCCCCAGAGCCTCAGGATCCACGACCTTCTTTTAGCTTGCTGAGGAATTAAGGGGTGGGAGAGGTTAAAGGACACCTCTTCTCCGAGCATTTGCCAAACTAGCTGAACACTTTCAGTGCTGTATACTGTGTCGCCACTGATAGTGGTTTTATCAAGATAAATCTAGTCTTGCTCAGGAGGATATTAATAAATTATCTGGTAATGAAAAATGTGAGAGGAACCACACTCTTACATCAAGGCCTGATGATTACTTTGATAGATGCAGTGGCAAGATTTTCCTGACAAGGCAGAAATGAAAAACATGACACATGGACCTTTAAGGGTGACCTCAGAGGAAAACGCAAGTTGCTGAATGATACAAAAATAGAACAGGAAAACAGAAGCTGGAAGGGGCTCAATGTCAACAGCCAGACAGATAGGCTAGACTGATCAACTGATCATTGAGTTTAGTGTCAAAAGCAGAGCAGAGAGAGAGAAGGCTTACATTTGGCAGGGCAATAAATGTAGCAGAGGCAGCTTTGAAGAAGCGTCACGAATTTTAAGAGTAAAGAACAGGGGGAAAGTTGAGGGGAAGGAAAAAGCGAGCATTGATAAACAGTGGGCTAGTCAGGAAATAAATCTGGAGAGTGTCATCAATAAAACTGCCCTCTTCTTTTGCAGGTATTTTAGAAACAATGCCAATAAAAAATAAATGAATGCAATTGAAAATGTCCCTGCATTGGTTTAAGATTTGCATAGGGGGATAAGAGATTAGGCCACTTTTGGAGACACACAAATTGCTAAAAATAAGGCTTGTCAGAGCACAGGTGTTAGATATAAAATTGTAGAAGAGCTGGATGATATTGGGTCGTGACACTTGATGGATCTGAGAGTTTTATTTAGTGTTTAACTCTGCTAGAGTTCCTGTGAAAATGTGCACAAGCTGCTTTTTTTCTTTCATATACTCCAGGTATTATTGATGCTGTGTGGCTGACATTCAAAGTGGGCCAATATAAACTGGAAATAACACTAACACTTCAAAAATGTATAGCAGAACTTACCATGAATGCAAACTGGTGAAAAATATTGGCAAAGTGGGGCAAGCTTTCCTGTACTAATTCTTCTAAATGTTCATACTTGGGACCAATTTTCATGTGTGTCTGCTTACAAACACCTATTTAGTCTAAAAAGAAAGACTTTGGGTGTCCACCTGTATTCGACAGGTCTATTTGAAACTTTCATTTTAAAAAAGGTAGTGAGTCATCTCTGTTTCTAGAGAAATGCTCACCTTCCCAAATAAGTGACCCCTAAAGGCCACAAACAGAAGACAAATTGATTACAGATGGGAAGTGAAAGGTGAAGGTGCTGATATGATCTTTAAGTAGATGTGTGGATTAGAAGACATTTAGAAACCATTTTTGAAAGGTAAAGGCTTGGTGAGCGTGAGTGTGTGTGCACGCACAGGCGTGTGTAGAGAGGTGTTTTGGGTTTCTTTTCATTTTGTACTGTTGTAACCACAGGGCAATCACTTGCCAGATGTCGGGAAGGTCTAGCATCTGATTTTGAAGTGGAACATAATAGATGATCTACCAGGGGGTTCAGCAAACATCACATATAGCTTTAAACTGTCATTACAGAAAAAAATCTAGGAAGGTGACATTTGGTGACATACTGGGTGACATTTGCAATGACAGCACTTGCTTTCAGACGTAGCATTCCCTCCTGCTGTGAATCAAGGGAATCTGTACTGTGGCTAAGACTTCTTTTATTGATGACCCTAATTACTGCAGAACGCAGGCAAAGAGACTGCACACGGTCCTGTCTTGTATCAAGTGAGAATCGGTGCAGTAGGAGAGGGCAACCGGAGAGCATTTACTATGCATGATCTGAATGACTTAGCTCTGTGAAGGAGTTATAACCTCTGCTCTCCTTCTTCTAAAGAGTTTAGTGAGAAATGAATGAAGAGCAGCAAAAAAAAATAACCCATTGGAGGAGTGTATCTGCTTTACTCTGTAGGCTTCCTAGGATTGCAAAGTTTCACAAGCAATAAAAAGAGCAGTTCAGTGCTTGGGTTTCACCAAGCCCCTACCGCTCTCGAGAGTCATCAATAAGTGCTCACCTTCTAACATATGTAAATGAGCTGAATGCTTACTTCTGAAAGCTCTCAGAGCTATGGGAAAACTTGGCTAATTAGCAACTACCTGAGTTCTTGTTGACTGCTTCCTCTTCTTGTTGCATACCAGTGAGCCAGAGTTTCTTTTGATTGCTCCTTACTTTTGCTCGTAAGAGTTAAAAGGACTCCTTGCAGTAGTGTGATCACTGGAATGAGGCCATCTTTGGGTATGTTTGGACTGGAATCTATTAAAAATCCTTGTAAACACGAAAAGCTTGTCAAGTTTGGGGTCTGTTTTGTTTTTTCCTTTTGTACTATTAGAACTACAAGGAAAAATGGAGCTGGTGTCAGACACTGTTTAAACCTATTTACCAATTTTATATAAGGAAATTTACTTTCTTGAGCTTTATGTGTAAGTTTAAAGAAAACTCTGATGTAGAACTTGCAGAAAATCATCAACAAATGGGATGTATTATTCCCATTATATATTGTATCATTACTCAAACCAGTATATGAAACAATTTTATGAATCAGAATTAGACTTCTGGGAAGATATTCTGCGTCATTTGTTATCAACATTATTTTAGATGCCATTAACTGGCAATAAAATTTGGATGCAAGTAATTTTAATTGTTGAATGTTATATTAGCGCATAATGCTCTAATCATAACTATTTTTTTTCTGGTGCTTAAATGAAACTGTTGCACTTTAACAATTTTGTTACGTTCAAGAAACAAGTGTCTGATTTGCAGTCTCTGAGGTAGAGGAAGGGACACGAGGAAGTGGTGAGTGGTAGCACTGTACCCCTTGTGGACAGCAAATTACGTGCCTAAACTTTGTTTTTAAAACTCCTATTAGTAAAAAACATCCTGCAGGATTTTAACCTGTGTAGGTGAAACAAGTATGTTATTTTTCTTTCTTTCTTTCTTCTTTTAACCTGCTCTAGAGTATATTTAATGACTGAACAAAATCCTGAAGCTCCTGCTCACGAATATGAATGGGTTAAATGTATATATCCATACAGCACAACAGCTGTAGGGCTTAGAAGTGGCACAAAAGCCTTATATTGGTTCTCTCCACAGGGAATGAATTTTAACTTCATGAGTGCGACTTTCCAAGAACTGGTCTCCATGAGGAATACAAGAATCACCTTAACAGATTAGCCAGTAGTCTATCTAATTTAGTGTCCCATTTCTCGAGGCTTATATAAGAAACAATAATTCTGGCTTATGAAGCAGGTGAAAAAAGAGTAGATATTGGTTGTGGGGGAAGGGAGGAACAACATAACTACCGATCCCCGTAGTTGGGGAATTTGGATGGAAAGTGACATTCCTAACACTGCTGTTTGGATAACAATGGCTAGCTTGGATAGGGTCTCTCTCCGCTTCCCACTTCTACCTCCCTGGTTCTGTATCAGGAAGCCTCTTATGAGGAGAAAACACAAACAAACCTTATCTGAGAACCCTTATTTTTCAACGAGTTTCTTTTTCACAAGCGAACTTCTGGTAGTCACCATTAACACTTCTAATAGCCCTTTTTGCTAGAAATGAGTTTATGTAATGTCTTTCAAAGTTTTCTCTGGTATTTCCATCTTCCCCATGGAGACCATAGAGGGTCTTGCTGGTGTTAACATGAAGAAAACTTTCCTAGGTCTACTGTAGCTCTTGGCCTCAACAACATCTTGTGTCAAAAAATTGCAGGGGTTGTTACAGCTTGGAGATTACTACTGAATGCAAACAGTGATATTCATGAAGTGGCTGAAAACTGATTTTCTTTAGACTATAAGTAACTGTAGGACTTTTCCATCAAATGGTTGTTGGTTTTATTCCTCCTGAAAGGCGGTCCTTCTCTTTTCTTCACAAGTCTTGGCTTCTAATTGTTGTAGCTACAATAAAATAATAAGAGTAGTCACTGTACTTTTTACATCTCTCTGAAGATCCATCATGGCTAGTGTGAGGAAGAAATAATAAAGTTAATTCTCTAGAGAACCTGGGCTCATTATCACACGACCACTGTGTTTGCTGCACTTGTTTTCCCGTTGTTCTGACATTTCAGCTGATGAGGTAGCAGTGAGGCCTAATTTCTAATTGAGTGATGCATCCACAGCATTCTGTTCTTTCTTATTAAAATGTTTATCAGGTGTCCTCAATTACAGAAACATTAACCAACCCACCATTTTATCTGTATCTAATACTGATGCTATTTAATTTTTTTTTAATCAGGAGGATGTGATAGAGAGTGCGCTTATTAAACTTGCAGATGTTACTAACTAGGAGAAATCTGAATACTGGATGGCAGGAGATTGAGTCTGATGATTAGATATATGGTTTTGTTATAGATATATAGCACTATTATAGATATATGGCTCTATTCAACAGAGACAAGAGGAAAGTACTGGGCTTACACAGGAATAATCAAGTGCCTAAACACAGGATAGAAAACAGCTGGCTAGGGGGAAAAGGATCTCAGGCTGGTGCTCTGGAGATGTTTTTCTTGGTAGCAGCAACATCAGGAGGAGTTTCAACCCTTGAGCTGGCCTCGTACTACCTTGCAGCCATTGATCTGCTTCAAAACTACCCAGTTGTTTTTCTCAACTAATTTTCAGCTGGATCAGCAGCTCAGCTGACAGATGTTGAATCACTGGAGCCATCACAAGGGACAGAACAGGGATGTGCAGCCAGAGTCGCTGGGATCACACCTTCTGACAAAAATGTCGTCCTGGGTAAGCTTAAAATAATGGTGAAACCGCACATGTGTTCTCCATGCTGATGGCAGATGGGATAAGAAATTCTAACTATAGAAAAGAAAATTTAGCTCAGATGTTAGGAAAAGCTTTTCCTGGATCATGAAATGTTGGAGCAGAGTGGCTAGGGAGGCTGCAGAGACCCTGTCTGTGGGTCTTTACCAACCTCAGACAGACACACATCTGTTGGGAAACCCCACGTATGATTTTTCTGCCTGCAAGCAGCGAAACAGATTTAACTGATCTCTGGAGGTCACTTCCAGCCCTCTGATTCGTATCCCTTAACTATTTGTAGTGCAAAATGAGTAAAATGAAAGGTTTTTCTTAAGGTACGAGGACTGAATTTTGCAGAAATTGCCCTTTTATTGTTAATCGCTTCAATGTAGGCAACTGGATTAGCCTTCTGTTTGATCAGTGTGGGGAAAAGGGAGGAAGAAAGAACATTAATCATATTAAATTACTCTCTCAGCATTTTGACAATAAGATGGCATTTACGAAGAACTTGGGTCATACAATATATATCTGTCTGTCATTAAAAGAACCACTTTCCAAGCAGTTTTATTAATCATAGAGCTTACTACAAAAAAGTGTCAGTGTGACCCCACCTACGACATTAATCCAACAAAGATATTCTTGATGGTTATCTTTATCTTGATATCTCCCACTAGAAGATGCCAGTTTTGAATGAACATCCCTGTCTATTTCAATGGAAATGAAAGGGCTGCTTTTTAGGGGGTTTTTTATGACCATGGTGCTGTTTTGTAGAGGATTATGCTTAACTGTTCATTTTAATGTCTGGAATGACTGGTGAATACTGATGGAGAAAAGCATAGAGAAACTTGCAGTCACTGACTCTCCTGAACATTTTATACAAACCCAATCTCTAATCTCATGTAATTATTACAACAATTTATCATAAAAGTTATTAATTTAAAATGTTTGTCTTTAATCAAAAGACCTGCTCAATCTGTGTGGTTTCATTTTGAGACTGTGCTAAAATTTTCCTCCGCCCTCTTTGCTCTGCAAGTTCATTTTTTAAAGCTCAGAAATGACACTAAAATTGCCTATCCTTTTTGTGTTTTCAGTTGAATAAAGAACTGAGGGAGCTATAGGGTAGTAGTAAGGGCTCTTGAAGTGTATATGCCACTGTATTTTACTTCTTTATATTTAGCACAGATGTACATTCCTCAGTTTCTGAAATTAGAAGTTCAGCCCAATAGATCTTACTGACAGGCCCACAGCACCAAGATCTTAAGTGCTTGCTAGGAGAAGTCTTGCTCTTAGCAGGAATAATTTGCTTGGATAACTGTTTGGATTCCACGGAGACTGATGCCTGGCTGGAATACAGAGGCAAAATGATGCTGCAAAAAGCCCTGCAGGACTGTTTATTCCCTTTTCAGACAGAATTGATAATTGCCGCTCCTAGTGCTATAGCACATCACCCTCCTTTTAATTCGTCCAATAAACCATGTTTTTGTTTTTGTGGTTTGTTTTTTTTTTTTTCTTTTTGCTAATGAATGAACAAATATATTTTCTCTAGGTCATAGTGGTATTAATTCATTACATCTTGTTTACGCACCTCCTAAAACCAGCTGAACTGATGGCACTCAGCACACAACAGGCTCAGACTTTTTAAGCACTTTCTGATAGAATTTGGGAGGTGGACAAACTCAGACAATCAGGAGGAGATTATTGGTATGAAAATCCAGAGAGGCTGCAAAGTCCTGCATAATAGTTACAGTAGCTCTTTGAAAAGGCAATAGCATGTAGCTGATGGCAAATAGATCCCTCAATCTATGAATTTTAAAATGCAATATGCAGCATAGAACAATATAAATCCAGGAAGACTGCAATTCATCTGCATTTTGTTGTCTTAACTCATGCAAAGACAGCAGTATTACATCATATAAGGAGGAAAGTTTGGTTTAGTATTTTATTCCCTGAAATCTCAGACCAAGAAGCAAATATCCTTCAATGATAGCAATCCATGTAATTTCATTATGTTCACTTAATAAAGAAATAAATAAGGTGAGGAAATATATCTGCATGCTCATTACAGTTTTATAAATTTATAGATTCCAGTGAAACTAAGTGTGTGCTTTGATGATATGCTAAATTAAGTTAGACTTAAGCCCTTATGGCTCTGCTTTGCTGAAGTGGATCCAATAGGTGCATCTTTTGAGAATATTGGTAGAAAGCGACTGTAAAGATTTCTCAAGGACAGAATTAACGGTTGCAAAGATTTGAGAAATGGGTACCATATTGGCCAACAATTGAGGTATGGTGGTAGAGAATTGGTCTTTCTCCTATCTTCCGCTGAAGAAATTTCACTTCGTATGCAAAACAAAATGTTAGGTCAGATGAAGAATAACTCTGTAACTGAATGTTTGCAACATTCACCTAGAATACAGGAAACTGTTCAAGTAAGTGCTGTACCTGGAGCTTGCACGTTCCAGACATGAACTTATAGCACTTTCCTGCCAAAAATTTCAAAAGGAACTACTTTCTTTTTTCTAGAGATGGGGTGAAAAAGCCAAATGCCATTTTTTGTATGCATTATATTAAGTAGGAGTTTTCTTTCCTGACAAGCCCTATTAGATATGAAAGCAAAGATAAATGATAATTAATAAGGCTGTTCTAAAACTCTATATAACGCCAGACATATGCTGTATTTAAGCAAGTAAGAAAGAGGACCTGTGCTTATGGGAGTGGATTCTTGCCTTGGGATGCTCAGAGGTGAACATGCCACTGTTGTGCGCCTGACAAAAACAGCATGCAGCATTTCCAGTAACTTTTTGTACTATCCAAGAAGATACTCTCTTTTTATGTGTGTCTGAGAGAGCGAGAGAGAGGCGTGAGCTCATTTCACCGCGGTGGGAAGCCAGGGTCCCCATGAAAGTGTATTAGCGGACGAGTGGAGCGAGCGAAGCAGCACGGAAGGGATGGGGCTGTCGCAGCCGTGGCGCCAGTAAGACCGAGGGAGGAGGATTTGTTTGTTTAGGCACAGTCTACGAATTTACCTCTGCCACTTTAGTTTAAAGAAAATAAACTGTGCTTCTGCCCGCAACTACATAATTACATTGTACTCTAATATCTCTCGACTTCAAAATGACAGCTAAAGCAGATTAAAGCTGTTTACAGCCTATGGGAAGTAGTACGGTGGCTGCTGGCAATATTTCTTTCTCGCTCAGTAACCAAAGTCCGGTCATAAATCTATATTCTTCTTCAAGGAGGAAGGCTGTGATTAAAGGATTCCTCCTACAGCTGTGGCTTGGTGATAAGAGCTTTATGTTCAGACCCTCCTAAGCAACAAAAAGAAAAAAAATCATTTTTCATTAAGTTAGCTACTCTAATTTGGGTGGGGAGGGGGAGAAGCAGACAAGTAGTTTGGTCAATGACTTACTGTAGATTTGGTAGAGAGCATTGTATACAGTATTTCTAAGCAGCAGCTGGGATTTGAGAGATAGACTGCAGCCCTTGTACCCCCTCATCTGCATCCCTGCACAGCGACAGTTTTCTCTGCAAGATGGATACTGTGAATTTAAAGAAGTTTCTTTTTTGAATACTTGTTAGCTGTCCTAGTCCTGTGCCAGAAATGCAGGCTTACCCACCTGGAAAACTGTAGGCAGGAACCCGTGAATTGTCCTTCCGAAACAAACATCCACACGGAAGGAAAAGCAATTCTAAAACTCAGTACTGCTGAAGTGCTTTTGTCTTCAGCTGAGGCCTTCACAAAGTAGCTGTAGAGACCAAAGGCAGGACTCCTGGGGAACCAAAAGGACTTTGAAGAAAGATTTTAAATGCTCAGAGCTGTACAGTGCTGCCAGACGTCGTTCTATCAGGCAGAACTTAAAATGAACATTTTTGTGATACCTTTACCACTGGAAAAATAACAAAACTGAACTAAAAGCACCAAAACAAAACATAGTAACCCAGAACGCAGCAGTTCTGATGCATATTTTGTAGGATTTGAACGTTTCTGATGACAGAGCACAGCTTGATTATAGTAGGGAGGCTAATTAAACTATACACCAAAATCGTTGTGGGAATAATATGATGCCTGGTACAAGAAAGAAACGGGAGCAAACTCTAATCCTTCAGCACCTCAAGACATGAGTTATCTCACTGCGGCATATGCCCCCAGTTCTGCTCTTTAATTCAGCAAAGACAAAGGGTGCAGTCAGAGATTCAATGACATGTTTTTATATTTTCTTAATTTTAAAATTAGAATATATTTATATCGGAATCTTTTGCTGGTACTAAGTTTACAATGTTCAATGTTTAATTTGCATAATAGTGCTGTGCAAAATGGGATGAGGGTTAATCAAAGGGTTTTATCACTCTTTTTAATTATCTTCATTATGTTGGAACAAGATGTAAATTTTAATTTCACCTTGTTAGCTAACGTTTTTCACCAAAAGTTTGGATTTGCAAATCATCTGTCATTTTTAATAGGAGCAGATGCTAGTGATTTTGAAGAACCTAAATGCCTCAAGTATGGTAGACGTTATTAATTTGATTGATATACAATTTAATATAACTTAGCAATTATTAATGCCATTTAGCATCAGTGTCGATATTCAGAAAGGTAGCCTATAAGCAAGAACAGCAATGCAAGAAAAGAGAAGGTTGTTTTTTTCCCCCTAGATCTGCTTCTGAATAGATACTCCTTTTAATTCTTTCCTCCGCCCCATCAAATTTTTAGTCACAGCTATCACCTGGAAGGTTATTTTCTAGAGGCATATAGTTATCTTACCTTCTGAGAGGCAAGCAGTAAGCTTACTCTTAGCCTGAAGACATTTACCAACAGTGTTTTAAACGTTACGTTTATCAATTCTTCCAATCGCAGTGAAGCCAACTGAAAAACATACCCGCTAATGGAAAAGAACTATTAAAGCACTGCTGTGCATTCACCTTGCACTAAGCCAGATGCATATAGCTGTACCGTAAATCACAGTTAAATGATTACATTCCACCAGAATAACTGCCAAAAGAGTAAACTTCCAACCAACAGGGAGACTATGCTAAGAGAATGAAAAGTCCATTCATTTGCAGAGTAACATATTCAGGTGTATACCCTGGGTTCACGTCAAACAATGGGAAAAGGCCTTTTTGATCTGCTGAGCTTGGCCGACTTTTTTCTTCTGGGGTGGGTGCAAGGACACTGTTTTCCAGCGCTGAGGCTTCCCGCTGCCAGAGGCTGTGACTCCTGGAGCCAGGGTGGGCCTGGGGGTGCCGGGCTTTGAAGCCGGGGGTAAACCTGGACGGGAGTGGGTGGTGGCTGAGGTAGGTGCACTGGGCTGCAAATGAGGCGGCTGAGGAGCCGCTGCACAGCCGCTCTGGTGTGTAGCAGAGGGCTGGCCACCCTGGCATTAACTCTTCAAACCATCTCACTAAATCTGACAGAGCTTGTCCATCAGGAAAGACAGCGCAGTGATCAGGTGCTGTCCACTGCGATTTAGAAGACTTAAATTTCCATCTCCGGTCCGAGCACTGACTTCTGTGAGACACTGGGATTGCAAAGGTCTGTGTCAAAGTGGGAATGGAATAGCTGGTTGCTCTTCTTTCCCACGTTCCTCGGGAGGCAGATAGATGTCCTGTCATTTCTGTCTGTCTGGGGAGCAAATAGAAAGGCTCAAGTCTCTTTAATTATAGTGGATCAAATCTCTGTGTGGCAAACAACCCACCTAGTACCTTGATCTGTAGCAGCTGCCAAAAAAAAAGGAGGTATCAATGCGTTAGCCATGGCTTTACCTATAACCTCTGTGTAAGGTAATGCGCTACGCAGGCAGGGATGAGAAGAAATGAGAGGGGTGGTGGGGAATGCCCATTGCAGAGCGCTTGCAGCAGACCCTTGGGGATGTGCAGTGGCAACAGGGAATGTGAAATGCGACTGGGCACGGGGTGCTGCTGGGGTCTCGGGGAAATTTCAGCACTGTTGAGTAAAGCTGGAGGAGTGCAGAGGTCGGGAAGTCACCGCACTTGCGTTTTCTACCTGAGAAGGACTTGCACGAACCTGATGTTGGAAGTAAAGCGGAGGACAGCTCCTGACATCAGAAAATCTGCAACCATTAACAGATGAAATAGTTTACTAAATGAAACCACTGTTTTTTCTTCACTAAGGCATTTCTTCATAATCTGGAAAAAAATATTTTAATATTTGCAAATTGTAAAAAGTGCTTAACAGCTGTCTGCTTAATACTTTAATGGAATTGACCTGAATGCATGCTGGGCTTGATCCAGGCACTGGCAGATATTTTCTCTGTTTTGTTATTCTTCAGTCAAATTCAGGACGATAGTTGCCTGCTCCTCAGAAGCTCATTTTTTTGTGTAGAAAAACAAGCTGATTGCTCCCCTGGGATGTAGCCTCAGGTAGGACTAAGGGCTTGCTGATGCATCAGGATTTGCAGAAGCACAGAATCTGAGACAGGCTGCTGGAGGAAGTCAGTGGTCTCCACTTCCCTCCTCCCAAAAATATCTGAGAAAGCAGAATCTGTATATACTGAGCACGGGAGAGAAGAATAAGTCCAAGGATTTCAATGTGAAATGAGAAAGTTTAGTGAAGGTACGTGAAGCTTTTGGGTTCAAGGAAACCAAACGCTACCAGCAAGCCTAAGGAAAAAATGCAATCTGTGGGTCCCAGGACACTGAATACGCAGAGCGAGTCCTGCTGCACCTCAGTCTTCCTTTTGCTATTGCTTAGCAACCCCACTTTAGCTTTCCTTTGCAAGCAATACAACTGAAATTTGCTGTAACTTTTTTTTTGGTGTGCCGCTGTCCTTGTCACACCCAAGGAATGATTGGTGCGCTGACCTAGCAATGTCAAAAAAGGGGAAATAACGGAGTTGTTTAATAGATGTCGAAGCCCAAGCCCAAATGTAGGATGGATAGAAGAAATTTTGGGTTTTAAGTATGGACAGGCATTTTTTTGCATTATGCTTCAATAAAGCATTTAAAGATAGTAATGAATAATAAGTAAGTAATTTTATGCTGAATGACTGCAAAGCATAGAAATGCGCGCGCTCTCGCTCTCTCTCTTTTAAGTGTAAAAATTTCTTCCGTTAAAGGCCATACATTCCTTTCATTCCTGAGATGCAGCTTCCATTGATGCCAGTTTATGGTCCTGAAACTTTGGCTGAAGATTAAGAAGGAAGGCATGAGAGAGACCTTTATGGGTTTTTGTCTTCTAACAATTTGAATCAAATAGTTTCCCAAGAAAATGTCTTTTACATGTATTTTAAATTCCTTCTTTCACAGCAATGTCTCTTTTTCTAAGAATCTTGCATTTTGAAAATGTTGTGACATATTACATTAATTGAATATACAGCCTCAGAAACTGGGAGCACCTTTTCAATTGCACTGAAGGCATCCGAGCAGGCTGGAGGCTCACTGCATAATTTCCAACAAAAAGAGAAAAGGAAAAACATTTTCTCATTAAAAGCAAGATCAGTAACACAAAAAGCAGCAGTATCACTGTCTTCTATCCATTAAATGAGCTCTTGTCATTGCAATTCCAAGAGTTTGTGAAAGAGAAATCTCAGTCTGACAGGCTATTCCGGTTTACAGTGAAGTTCTTGGTTTCCCCTAATTATAGACCTTTTTGACAATTATTATTTTGGAGCGTAAATACGACATTACGATAGTCACATGAAAACACAAACCTTCCTTAAATGATTATATATCCATGTTCCTCTTTCTACATATTTCTCATTGGTTTTTCATTCTGTGACACCGCAGCAGTCCTTTTCTTTTTAGCTGACCACAGATTACAGTTTATGTCCCCATCGGCCATAACTCTCCGTGAAGGATATGCAGGAGCAGAATATATAGCTCAGCTCCATCTCTAAGTCTCTTCTGTCTCCTTGGGGTGAGCACAGAGAACTCCACCACAAAAACACTTTTTAGGACTAAGTTAGGTTGCAAATGCTTCTCTCGTGACGTTTCACAGAAGAAGCTAAAGTTGGACTACCAGGTCACTGCCGTCCAGTAGGGTGGTCCCACTCCTGTCCTCCTGCCCTGCCCTTCCCCTGCTTCCTTGTGCTGGCTCTGACCCACGTGCTGCCCCTCTCTGACCGCAGGGCTAGCCCAGCCCCAAACGCATCCAGCCCCAGTAACGATGCAAAAAGTGTGTGGGGGGGGCTTTTACTGGTTTGGCAAGAGAAATCTGGTCACTGATGGGTCAGTGCTGGTGAACTGAAGAGGACTGCGCGGAGCCTGGGGAGGGGATGGGAGGAGGAGCAGGGCCAGTGGGAAGCCAGCTGCAACTGTGACACTTGTCTCGCTGTAACGCTGGCAAGCAAAATTCTGAATTGTGTGCTTCTTCAAAGAATGTGAAAGATAAATGATATCTCAGCAAGATAGTTATATTTTAAACAGTGTTATCTAAATGAAAAATAACCCCCAGTCTGCAATAGCTTGGTAAGAAGAGCTTCAATTTTCAGTATGAGTCTCTGGCAATGAATGAGCTATTTAGAACCTTATTGACAGCATTTGCATAGACACGGCTTGTGAGATTGCAGTTTGTCACTTGCGTCTACGTGTTGGTTTTTTTCCTTTTAAGTCTGTGACAAAGTAAAATCATGAAGTGTTAAGTTTCCAGAGCTTTTATTAATGATGGGATGTGCAAATTTCATGTTTGTACAGGAAGCTCTCCTTAAATAACGAGAAGGCAGAAAACTAAAAAGAATTTTTGTAGGTCCCTTCCTCCAGATCCATCACTTATTTAAGTCTAACCAGCCCAAACCCCTCTAATATGCCAGTAAGATTCTGCTGCATGAAACAGAATTCTTACACATAATGAAGCCCCCATTTTCCCACTTAAACACAGAAGTACTTGATTCTTTTACATCAACATTTCTCAGCTGCTGGAAAAGTAACAAAAACTTATCTTTTTTTATTGTCTTATGCACTGTCTAAACACTCTTCACCTCATTTTTGTGGTGAAGCAGCATCAGCAACAGCAGTTTTTAGCAGATGGATCAGAGATCTTTCATCAGGGAAGCTTAAGAAATGAGAGAAGAAAAGGAAAATAACTATGAGAAAATAAATCTGAGTTTGTCTTACCAGAATAGGTTTTGTTGGAAAAAGGCCACGTTCTTCTTCTGCACTCAGACTCTAATATCTGAAAACATGGGATGATGAACTCCAATCAAAAAGCTGCGGTTTGCACCAGTGTGGACATTAGGCACAGGACCACTGGGACATACTTCATATGATGGTTCTCGTTTGAGTACTCTGCTTATGAAATGCTTTACGATCACAAAAGGAAAGGTGTTATACAAGTACAAATTATTACAACTTCCTTTTTCTGGAATCTATGGCTGTGTTAGTTCTAATTTTGTAACCATGAAAACAAGCTTCCCCTGTCAGTCAGTGAAATAATTGCTGACTTAAGGCAGGTATGGCAGTGCTTGTGCATTTGAAGCATCCGTCCTTTGCACAGATTGCTTCACTTGACATGAAGTTCTGTGCAGGAGGGTGGATGACTTTTTCAACATCTATTAAAATTATTTGAAATGAAATATAATCTCTGGTGTTTAACAATATAAAATCATAGCCTAATTAATGATAATTCCTTTTTATATTTATGATACTATATTAATAATGAAGAACTCATTTAGTATTAATATGGATGTTCTAAGTAGTATTTCTCTGTAATTTATTGTTCATTAATGTATCATTACTAGAAAGTATTTCCCTCTAATGTTTTAGTGTTGCTATAAAGCTGAGGATATGGATAAAGTTGAGATAAGAATTTACCTTTGCAAGTAGCTAAAGACAGAGTGAAGGTTATTTTCATATTTCAGGTCTTACTTATTTTGCAATTTGAAAGGGGATAAATGAAAAGCAAAATCTAATACTTCTCATACGTGCCTGACAGTCCTGGTAGAGACACAAAATGAGCAAACCTCATATTGACCCTGGAATGAATCAGCACTGTAGAACTACATACAAAATAGTATAGCAATTAAATTTGCATTATGGTTGCTATACAATAGCTCCTAATGTCAAAGAAAGTTATTGAATTTAAAATTGTGTTTATTTCCTTAGAAGTTTAACGCAATATAATCCCATATTTTGAGCAAGTGATTTGGCTAATTTATCTCATGTTGATGTTCTCTTCCCTTCAATGGCATCCACTTTATCATCTTTGTGAGGGACTGAAAGGAAGTCTTCATTTATTTTTCAGTTCTGTTGTGGCTATATGCATGTTCCAGTAGACTATAATAGCCCCGTGTTTTGGAAGATTAACTGAAATACAGAAATGAGTATTACTTCTTCCTATATTCAACTTGTTCTGATACTGTTGCAGTTTTTCAAGCCAAATCCCTTATTGTTAAGCCCTGGGTGAGTGGCTGTGTAAGAGGAAGTTAAATCCTCCCACCTCTAATGGTATTATTTAAAACAGGTTTTAAACCTTTCCAGCTGTTTGTAGTGCTCTTTTCACTAAGTGAGGAAATCACTACGATTTTCTATCATGAAAACAATGCCACTGTCCAGAGCATTTGAGTCTCTGAGGGTCAGTAAGAGCTGTGAACACACGGTTGCTGGAGAGATCAGTGTGTTTTATAGGAGCTGTGAAAGTCCTGAGGGTGGTTTGAGTATAAAGCAGCAACATTTACAGCAGCTGGGGGGGCCAACAGCAACCACGTGTGCTCCCCACCGCAAACAAGGGCGCTGTGAAATCTGAAGCGTAACTGTATGATAATAGTGTGTGACACAAATCCATCATTAATATCCCTATGAATCACTCATGCACATCCTTTTAAATAGTACCAGGAGTACTCTGAGTTTGTGAAGTTCAAGGGGACGCAGTTTATCTTGCCCAGGGCAGAACCTGGTATAATGGCTGTTCTTGGTACTAGGACAGATGTGTGTATAGTTTAACATTAAGAATCTTTTCCTTAAAACACTTGCTATATTATTTATTATTTTCTGGGTATTTCTGTGACAGTAATAGGTGTCATCTTCTTAAGCTGCTGTCACTACAAATGTGATGGCATTAGCTAAATGTATTAGGCTGGCGCCATCTCCGTAGCACTCCTACGGCCTCTTAGCCAGCCAGGGCTTCGCTGCGTGCCCTCCACAGCCATGCCTTGAAGCAGTGGGTATTTAGCATCACACTGTACGGAAGAACCCTCAAGCTGCTTTTTGACCCCAGTGGCTCTCTGGAAGTTATCCATGCTCTTGAGCCTTCAGGTTATCTGGATGCGATAGCTAAGATGCAGTCTTAATAATATGACTTGTGAGAGATTTGTCAAGATGTAACCACGTATTTGTAAGTATGCTACAGTTAGTACACAGGAACACACAAAGCTCTTACAATATATTCCCAGCAGAGAAGAGTTTCACTATAAATGACTTATCAAATGACTACGTATCATTTATATCTGTGTGGAGTTTAGTATGAATGGTTTGTTAGACACACTTTGTCAACAACCTCTACAAATGCATTTACTTTAAGTGTTGAACATTTCATTATAAATGGCTTACAGAACATATCTATAACCTTGGTAACTCCATTCACTTTGTTAGTAATGGCTCCTTGAACACTTAAAGCATAACAATAGCCAAAACGTATATAAATATTTCATCACAAATCTATTCTTACTTATTTATAACATGCTTACCAAAAGCATTATAGAATATTTATTAAACATTTATAGATTATTTTTGCTACAACTAGTATGTGATATAAATGCATTATTCATCTCACAGTAAATCATTGTCGGGCATCCCTTAAAAATAAAGTGGTACCAAGAGGATTTTGGGTCTGTAGAATTTGAAGAGATTCATTTTAATCATGTGCAATTCAGATTCTGCTTTGTGTTTATTTTTGTTGAATTAAATGAAAGAGGAAATAAGTAAGCAGAAAAACAACTCTCAGTAACCAAAGACAGAATGAGGAAATGGTTGCCTTGAAACCCCTGGCCATTTAGCATCTTCTGTCTTTAATATCTGCCAGCCATTGCACACCAAACTCACGAAACCGTAAACAACGCTTCTCACAGCTATTCAGGTGGGTTAGATGGCATGTTTTCTGGAACTAATAATTTGGAATGAAGGCTGTTCTCTGTAGCCATAGTTTTTATTTGATCTGAATTACTTTTCTGCTAGTTTCCAGTACCCCAGCCTCATTCACTTACTCACTGGAATAGTGGACAAAGCGCACAGACTCGCCGTGAGCATGTGAGCATGCGTGGGTGCGTGTATTCAGGGCAGATCAAACGAATTTGGATATGTGGTGGGGTTTTTTCAATGCTTTATCTGATGCCTACAGTCTACAGACAGGAATCAGGACACTTTTAAAAGTAAAATATAGTAAAGAAATTGCTCCTATCTTACAGAGAGGACAATCTAGGATTCTGATCCAGAAGACATTTATACAACGGTTTGATAATACATATGAATAGTTCTCTCTCCCTGTGTGAAGCTACTTGAATGTTTAAGTAAGTGCAAGAACCCATCTCAGGTTGGTGACAAGATGCTATCAACATTTATCTAGCTATTCTCTGACATAGTTTTCTTTAGCACTTTGCTATTCAATAACTGTAAATAGATGGAGTAATTTAAACTCTTACCTACTGTTCATGAGAGCTGGATTCCCCCAAAACAAGCACATCATTTTATTGAAATGACTATGGATACATGAAAGGCACAGAGTTTTAAATCTGTTAAATTACTCCTTTTTTTTTGTATGCGTCTACCCATCTATTCTCAAGTAACATTTCCTCATTAAGTGTGGCTTTCTATTACCAGCTATTTCTCCTCTTTTGTTCTAAATGATAACCTATTTAATTAATTTTGCTCTAATAAAAAGGGAGGATATAGCTGAGTGTTTCCACAAATGGGGGCGTGTAAGTAAAGAATCAGGATAATCTCTCAAACTCATTTTTTCCTGGCCTTGTGATGTTTGCAGAACATTTGATTTGTTGCTAATATACTTGCGTACAATACTGCTTATTTCTTTAGGGGAAGATGTTAAGAATATCTATGAAGTGGTAGAAGTATCTAATTTTATTTGGTACTTATAGTCTCCATTTCAAACTCATGTCAATACCTTGCGGACTTGTCTTGTTGTCTCACTGTCATACCCATAGAGCATTGAAACCTAACAGAAAGAAATGGGGAAGATGGAAAGAAGAGCACAGGGTGTGTAGACCAAAGGAAACGCATAGCAGTCACCATGAAGCCAGCCTCTTTGACCAACGTATGAGTGCATTATGCATTTATTTTCTCAATAATGTTTATTTTGCAGGTATGGAGTTATTTTGTATTCTTGTCTTGATGACGTATGTGGAACAAATACCACGTAAGTGGAAAGAAAAAAAATACTTTCACTGAGGAGGGAAATTCAGTAAACATAAGGTTGCACAATTTGTGACTTCTCTGTATAGCTGCAGAAACTCTATGGATATGTAGGTCGATGCAGGGCAAAAAGTGCAGTGCCCCTTTTGTGGCTGGGAGCATTGCTGCTTTCTGTCACTATAAGGACAGGTCCAGTGTAATTTCTGGAGGAAAAGCACTTCTCCGTATCCTTCTTCACTTACAACTGGATTCAGGGGACCTTGGGGAGGACTCTACAGCTCTTTTGTCACTGTACCTTAGTCTATTATTTTGAAGCTATTTTGGTTTGGAGGTGATACTTGTTTAGCAATTCTTCTCACATACTGTTCTTTTAAGCATGTAAGAGGCAGCACTTTGTAAGAAATCTTTAATTTGGCTTTCAGTATTTCAAGTGTCTGTTTAAATGTTTGTATTTTGGATGTGAGAATTCAATATGAATCTAATAGCACAGCCTGGCACAATTTGTTGCAAAAACCTATTGGTGCAATGGCCACTTTTAACAGGTGTTTCTTCAAAATCAGTGAACGCTGTTAGATATTTTTGGCATTTTCAAATGCTCATTAGTGTCATCCTCAGGGGTCTAAGATGGTTATTATTAAAGAATGAATTCCCAAGAGAAAAAGGCTCTGCCAACAGAAGCCAACAAGTGACAGAAGTTCAGTAGTTGCTAGGCGAGTCACTTATTGAGGTGGTGCATGGATAAATTAGCTTTCAAAGTCTTAAGCTGAACATGTAAAGAACACAGATGTCATGTGGCATATTCTCCAGAGGTTAAATTTAGGTTCCACAGCTCACGCTGCCAATTTTAAAAGGAGGGAAATGTCAGCTAGCACAGAGCCGAGGTTGAGGGTTTGTTGCTTGTGCAAATTCCACTGACATTGACATTAACTGACTCTGGAAGATAAACTATGGATCTGCTTCAGCTGTCCATGATTTCATCTGTATTGCTTGTTAGTTCTCCAGTTTGTTCCAGCACAATACCAATTTGCTCCAGTTGACTTGACAAGCTTATGGTTTTGCCTCTTATTTGTCTGGAGGTAATTTATAATCCCAGCTACATCCCCTGTGTGATTGCACAAACAGACAGGTATTATTTGTGCTGTTTGCCAACACTGGGAAGTTACATAATATTGAAGCAGTAAGTACGTAAACATGGATTTTAGCAATGTGAAATTTAGGAGCGAGTGTCTGTAACACCAACAAAAATGTTAAGCTTCAGAATAGTCATAGATATTTTATTTTTTAAGAGAAAACTTTTCAAAATCAACACAAACATGAAATTGAAAAAACCCACTTTTTTTTTTTCACTTAAAATCTTGCTCTCTTTACCTAAACAGAATGTATTTCTGCGTTTTGCTTAGATAGAAGTTTCTTTGGAAAACAGGAACTTCTTCGTAGACTACACAAAGACATTTTCCTATAAAGGTAACAAGTAAAGCTCTTAATGCTGTTTTGAACTCACCCACTGCTTGACCCCCTCCTTTTCTGTTTTGGGCTTTGTCCAGCTCCCAGCTTAGTCAGTAGGAGATGTCACATTTACTTAATTAGGAATTGGACCATGCCTTCCCACCCCCACCAATTGCTGTTTTAATTGAAAGCATCCCTAGAGCTGCTTCCCATCAAGGGTATTCATTTGTGCGGTATTCTCAGGAACAAATCATTCTGGTCGTTTACTTTAAGCAATATTAAAATAAAAAACCCTCTAGGAGTGTTTGGGGCAGCTTGTGATGAGCCCTGTGCAAGCGTTCAGCGGTAACATGGGGTGAAAGGCTTGCTGTCCTCTTCATAGCACTGTCACCAAGCCAGCCCGTGTGGGTCACTGCTGCCGGCTCTGCCAGAGGCACCGTCCCAGCCACGGGAGGGAGGGATGTCCCAGGGCCTCCGATGATGGCATCAGCTAGCTCAGTTGCGTTTATATGGAGATGTGTGTATACCTTCTATATTCTTCCATGCTTTTTAACTCTTTTGCTCTGGCTTTACTGTCATGGTATCTTAAGAGATATGGCCTGTCTCAAGCACAAAGCCTCCGTGACGTTTGGCTGAGGCGGTAAGCTCCCACATTCCCCGTATCCTGGCTTGCGTTTTGCCTGGCACACAATAAAGCATCAGTGGCATTCAAGTAAGTGAGGAGGGACAGAGTCATATTAAAATCCAACGGATGTTGTACGACAGCTGTCTGGATACAGCTGCCTCTTCCCCTCAGTCTGAACCACACCAAAAGCAATTTTAATGTGGCTTTTCATTCCCTTAGGTAATCACAGACCCATGGCTGCCTGCAACCCAGCAAGTAGCAAAGGAGGGAAACCTATTCCAGTATCCACAGAGGTCACCTTTTTGATAAAAGCACAAAACAGCTAATTAAATTAATGTAATAATTGTACCCAGCCAATTACCTATTTCCTACCTATACTGTGGTCTTAATGAGCTCAGCTAATGAACTGTAATGTAATTAATACCTGGGGAGGGAGGAGGAGGAATAAAAGAAACAGTAGTTTTCATACATGCCAGCCCCTAATATATTTTATAATGGCAGGGGGAAAAAAAAAGTTAAATGTTGAAAGGAAAACGTTTAGTGAGGAAGGGAGGTTTCAGGCTTGAGTCCTGCTGAGGCCCTGCCTGGAATTCTGCACCTGAAAAACATCCCTGTCTGTCGTGGTTTAACCCCAGGCGGCAACTCAGCCCCACCCAGCCGCTTGCTCACTCCCCCCTGGTGGGATGGGGGAGAGAATCAAAAGAGTGAAAGAGAAAACTCCTGGGTTGAGATAAGGGCAGTTTAATAGGTAAAGCAAAAGCTGCACGTACAAGCAAAGCAAAACAAGGAATTCACTTGCTACTT
>NW_009228869.1:25778-26178 GCF_000690835.1 Fulmarus glacialis | reverse complement strand
GTAAGCACTGCTCAGCAGTAACGAAAACATCCCTGTGTTATCAGCACTGTTTTCAGCACAAATCCAAAACATAGCCCTGTACTAGCTACTGTGAAGAAAATTAACTCTATCCCAGCCAAAACCAGCACACTGTCATTACAGAAATACTTTTAAAATTCTCATAAATGTTTTTCTGAGACCATCCTCATAAAATCTCTGAAGGAGAATGAGAATTTGAATGAAACTGCAGATCTAAGGTGTCACTGAGTAGTACATTGTCATAATGCGTATCCTGCAAAAGCCTGATCCAGGTATTACAAAGGCTGTTTGGTTTGGGTCTAATTTTGCCTTTGGGCTTGTGGCATATTTAGACATATCCTGGCCAGCAAAACCAGGCTCCCCATAGGCAGTAGCGCGTGAC
>NW_009228869.1:0-25754 GCF_000690835.1 Fulmarus glacialis | reverse complement strand
GCGGTTCAGGTGGTTCTTGGCTAACATGGAGCTGTACCAAGGCTTTTCTATCCAGTGGGAAAGAATGACACAGGTTACTGAACCTAGTGATGGAGCTTTCGTGTGGAGACTGCTCTAGTCAAGTACTAAAAGGCATAGGGAGAAAGTAAAGTAAAACTGAGAATCCTGCTGTGAAAATTCAGGATTGTTTTCTCTGAATTAAGTTATGCTTAAGCTATTAGGGAGACAGTGCAGTAGATCTATTAACTGTACCATTTCAGAGCCGCTGGAAAGCAATTCACATTTCTACTTTAGTATCTTAAAATCCAGCACTAGTTTTAATTATTAATAGGCTTCATGCTATTATTATTTGCTTGCACATATACATTAATCATTACATAGGTTTGCTAATTTTTTGTTTCACTCAAAAATAAATAAATAAACCGTGACAAGATGCTCACAGTCCTCAAGAGAATATGTTCCCCTCTGATGGGCAAGTAACATCTGTGGGCATTTTGCTGGCTTAACAGCATGTCTGTCAGAAACTTGGTGATTCAGAAAATTTACTAGCATTCACCTAATGATTAATTAGCCTCCTCTGTAAGGAATGGGGTCTCTTCATTATGCATATTGTCACCAAGAGTTTCATCTGTTTGCTGTAACACGTATGCTACAGACTTAATAAGAGGAATTCCAGTAGTCAAGAAATGAGTTAAGATTGTTTTTGTGAGTAGAATTAAAGTTCAGCTCTAAATATTTAAGAAAGTGTCTAAGGATTTTAATCAATACAGGTCTGTGTGGTATTATAGAAAAATTGTTTTGTATGAATGAAAATACTGTAGCACACTAATTTAAACTAAAAATAATTGGCTGGAAATACATTATAGTAGATCAAAGACAGAAGAAGAAACTATTTTAACAGAAATCATATTTTATCTATCTGTAACATGTACTACCCGAAAATGTTTTCTAAAGACAATTTCATTTGTAACGTATGTTAAGAGTTCTGCTTGGCAAAGCCTACGTATAGCCTTCTGTTTCATAAAGTCTTCAGTTGTGGAGTATGGGGTCTTTAATGTGTTGAAGGAAAAGGTCAAACTGACACTTCAGGGCTTAAATCGAAATAACTTATCATCTGTATAGAGGTAAGTTAAAGATTTGATCTTGTGGGTGAACACATCTAAATTTGGCATGTTTCTTATGAAAATATATACTTGGTCAACCATCACCTCAATTTAAAATCTGTAACTTTTAGCAGATGACTCACATCACGTGTCTCATGAGCTCCGTTAAGACTGATTGTTCACATCTGATGAGATGTCCATAGCACAGTTCCTCCACCTCAGGTGGGTGGGAAGCAGATATAATTCTTGGCTGTAAATTGGCAAGAGAATTGCCAGCTAACTTTAACCGATGGCAGCAGCTCAGTTCCCTCAGGTCAGAGCAAGTAATGATTACAGCAATCGTAGCTTCTTCTCACTCTTCTATCCCCCATGAGATGGACTGCTGCTATCTCCTCTGAGAAACAGCAGGTCAGTTGTCAGTCGTTCTATGTTTCTCTTTGAAATATTCTATGCTCTGATAGACTATTATTTGTCATCTTAACTTCTCCCTTTCCTCTCACCTTAGAGCGAGTGGAAGTGAACATCTCCCACTTACAAGCAACAACAGCTGTAGGAAGAAGAAAGATATGTCCAAGATAGGCTGGGGGGCTTGGGGGGGAATTTTTTTGGTGTTGTTTTTAGATGATGCAGGGAAAAATTTCCTTTGCTCAGCTACTGGAAAGCTGAAAGGCTTTTTATATACCTCATCTCTGTGTATATAGATGATTCCCCAGCCAGGTTCATTGCTATTGACCACGTTCTGGTTGCTTGTAGTTGTCTCCCATTCTATCATTCCCTTTTATGCTTGTTACCATCGCATCAACCAAGCAAGATGAGGACGTGTTTCTGTCCCTGTGTCTGTGGCTAGGGAACAGAGGCACAGGTGGCTGAATGACCTGCCTGGGTGCCACTGCAAGGAAACAGTAAACCCAGCGCTGAGGTGTGATTTGAAACAAAAGACAAAACTTACTCTACAAAGTCTTTTTGTTTATCCCCATAAAGATCTCAATTTCCTCTGGAAAATAGAAAAAGAACCACATAGCCTCTGTAAGAGCTTCCCTACAGCATGCTAAACCTGGCCATGAAATTACCTTCTCCTTGGATGGAGACTAAAGAGGAGACTCAGACATCCTCTTGACTTTATTCCTACCAGTGGCACTGTCATTCTTCCCTTATCCAGATTCAGAGAGGGGAGCTGTGCTGGGGGTTTGAGCCTAGAAGAGGGCCTAGACTTGTAAGGGAAGCTGAAGCAATTAAAGAATAGATGCATGCAAGTTGTGTTTTACTTTTCTAATTTAACATGCTTAGTTTACTATTTTTTCAAAGATTAAGACAAAATCATTCTATGCTATAAAATTAATATGTTCAAGTATTTTCCTGGCAAATAAATTTCAGTCTTGGAATGGGTTTGTTTGCAGGAGATATCTGTGTTGTGTCGGTTTGGTGGTTTTTTTTCCATATACCCAGTAAGGAACCAGAAAAATGCCATGTGACTTGTATGTCTAATTAAAACTATTCAGCACAGCTTGAATTTACAATTTTGATTTCTTGCAGTAATCTGCTTGTGAACAATCTAGAGGCAAGGAGTTATTCACAGAAACTGTTGAGTAAATAATTTTTAGATAATGAAAACATTCAAAAAAGTCAAGATAGTTAATTAGTGAGCTGAAGAAATTAAATTAATTGAATGAATAATTCATAATGAATTATTCGCCCAGCTCTATTTTACATAGTGTGGAATGTCTGAAGAAGAGCCAGTGTTTGAATTAACTCCAAACGGAAAACCACATCTCTATTTCTGCTGTGTTGAGGTTATTTATTGATGTGTAAAAACAAGCTGGGTGAGCCAGTCTATTTAATCATCTTACTCTTTTTGCTCTGTACCGTGAGTCATGCTGGATTTGAGTCCATAGATGCTTTGCTTCCAAATGTGCATTAGGGAATATGTGTTACAGCGCTCTTTGTTTTTTAAAATATATTTAAATAGTGTGAGAACCATGATCAGAGTGAAAATGCTCTGTAAAAGCTATAAATTAGGTATATGCCAGAGTACTAATACTTGCAGTTGACACGTCACAGCCTCAGTAAAATACTTGGCGTTAATTTTATCTCACTTCTGAATAGAACTGTATCCAAAAGATAGTTTGTGAAGCTATATTTGTTGTCTTGGGGTTGGAAAGGAGGTTGCTGCTGGTTTTTCCTTTCTTTCTTCTTCTTCTTCTTCTTTTTTTTTTTTTTTTTTTTTACTTTGTTGCGTATCCTCTGGGGGGAAAAATAAATAGTGAAATATTGGAAATCCAAATCAGTGTTGAAGGGGTTGAATGTATGAATGTAGTTCTGCCCTGAGACACAGTGGGCAATGAGTGATCAGAGCTCACCTGTCTGTCCTTTTACCCTTGTTTGCCTCCCACAGTGCTACGGAGGAGAACAAAACCTCTTCCAACAATAGTGTTACAGGACTGCATGGAAAGAGAAGGGGCTTGCAAAGTGACTTCTATTCCTTGTACAGCCATAATGAGAAAACCAAACTCTCAGTGTTCGATGTGAGTGTAGGCGGAGAAGTGACTACAATAATTAGACAGGAGCTATGTCTACTCTGGGTTGTAACTTCTGGTCTCAAGGAAGCTTGACCTGTGGTGGAATTGCATCTCGGAGTGTCACTGCTTCATGCAGCAGTGATCCTCCTACTCCGAGATGAGTCTGATGCAAGATTATCCTGGGGAAGTTAGTACTTCTGTTATCTTCTCTCCGGAGGAATAGGTATAGATGAAGCGATCTGTTGGCCCACGTTATCTGCAGCAGGAGTGGAAGTGACTGAGGTTTTTTTGATTGAAACTATGGCTGTGCGGGTAGAGATAAGATAATTACAAAGCTGAGTAATACTATCCAGCACCACCTAATATTGTCAGATAGTCCTTTTTTATTCAATTTTCTCTGTAAACTGAGAAATGCTAAATTACAGATGTAAATCCCCAGGGAAACAGTATGTGTAGATATTGATAACATATGCATAGACATAAGGAAAGGAAGAGATTGCAAATTTAGTAAAATATATACAAAACATTATTTTCTTGGGTACTTGAAAATGTTGGAGGATCTGAATAGCCCTGGAAACCACCACTGTGTTATAACAGATGGGCATTTCCAAAAATGGCTTTCTGTTTGGGTTTAAGATAATTAAAGGTAGTTCCCATTTTACCCAAAGTAGCTCACTTAAGCCACAGCATGGACAGATGCTATGCTAGAATTGCATCTGCCATTTTTCTGCTTTCCTCTACTTCACATGAATCTGGTTAATCCACTGTCTGGCTTCTGTTAAGGAGCACTGTTAGGCTAAATTACGGGCTAGTTTCTGCAATATTAGTAAATTTGATCCTGATTGTGAAGTGCTGAGAAATTCGAACTAAGCTAAAGGTAACTGAAGTGCCCAGTCAGAGAATCTAGGCCAGTAACGACTAAAATCAGACCATAAATGATCCTTACTTATGTTTTATTTCTATATACTTCCAAAGGCAGCTCCCAATTGCCAACATACTTAGGCTCTTGAAACCCTTCCTAAAGCTTATTCAGTACAAGAATCAGGTAGCAGGTGGGTTGTGTTATCCATTTACTTCAGGTCATCTGCACATCGGCAGGTACAGAGTATGAACTGATTGGATGAGAAACACATGCTCTGACTGCAGGTGGTTGGAAGGGATGTGGAAAGAATGAAAAACATAATTGTAACTGGTTGTGTTAGAGAGACAAAGCAGGCTAGAATTTAAAAGAAGAGGTTGTTGTGCATCACTGAACAGCCATTTAGATTTGACTGCAATAGTACAGAGTTTGTCATGGTGGTTTAGTTAACATGTTCGGTTTTGATGAAAAAGAAAGTGTCTTTGATCACTCCGCAGAGAGAACAGTTTATATTTGGAATTGTGCAGGTAGCTAATTCTATAAGGTCATGCAGTTCAGTGCCCCCCTCCATTGCAAAGTTGCTGAGAGGAGCAAAACCAGAAAAACCATGGAACTAGAGGGAGAAAAATGATTAAGCTGTGGCAAAGAAAACCATCTATTTGCTTTATGTTCAGAATTGTGGATTCTGCCATCCTGTTTTACATGATCGTTGCATAAGATGTCATTGATAGCTCAGTGGAGGGAAGAATATCCTAAATTGCTTTAGGCAGCACAAGACTCATCAAGGTGAACATTTCACAGCCCTTTTCAAACCATGGCAAGATTCAGATCTTGTGTTACAACATTTTAAAGAATGTTGTCTTTGTCACTTTTTAGATGACTTGTGCACTAATGCAGAGGTCAGGAGGAGGGGCCCTACAGATGGATTTGTCTCCCATCAAACAGAGCTGGAGTGATTCCAGCGACCGTCCCCCGGCTGGTAGCATGCTTTTCACTCCCCGACGCTGGCCAGCCCTGGCCTCTCTGCAGACATCGGTGGCATCACTTAGTAACAGTTGTGCCATTAAAATTTTAATGGCGTGGACACCTGGCCTACTCCACACTGAAAACACATCACTTTACTTTTTTTGAGCCAACAAACAGCTGTCAGATGGTGACAACCATAGGTTGTTGCCAGCTTAACCAATTCTTGGTCTGTAAATAAATATTTTGGGATGCTAACCATGTAGTCGAGTGAGCTACCACTGAGAGATAGAAGGTGTCAAAGTAAGGTGGGAAGTGGTCACTAGAGGGAAGCTTCAGTAGTCCCTTCCTTTTACACTGGGTACAAGAGACATCATTTATTTCTGAAGACTGAATTCTCCCCCAGTTATATAGCCTTCTCCAGTAGCTATATACCTGCTGCTCCTTCTTCTTGTCTGCTATTGCTACAGTTTCTATGTGCTGACTTCAGTAATGCCTACCTGTCCAAACACACCCCCCTCCTGTAGTGCAGAGCCACAGAGATGCAGAATTCTGATTTTGTGACATGCTGAATCCTGAATTTATGATAGACAGGAAGATAGAAAATGGGCTTGCAAAAAAACCCTGCCTGCTGATGTCCATCCTCTCCACTTTTCTGCACTTTGTTAATGCCAAGTATTCATATAATTGCAAGGTCATCAGCGCTGTGACTTAAAGTGATAGAGTATTTTGGAGCCATCCTTCTCAGAAGGATGGACAGAGTTTGTTCGTCAGGAAATCCTGCATCGCGGCTTCTCAAGAGAGGATCTTGGACATGTTCCAAGATCAGGCTGCAGATGTAAGTTTTGTGATGGTCACTAAGGCCATTCACAAGGGGGAAGATGGCATGGGAGCTTACATGCCCCGCAACGATCAGTCTTCAGACATGTCTGCCAAGGAAACTGGCTGCATGCTCAGCATGCTATTAGCAATCTTATTATTAGGATAATTGACCCCCTTGGTTAAGTTGGTCCCAAAGGGAGGACATTGCTTCAGTTCCGCTGCTCTCACAAATTGTTGACAGCATCTGGTCGACAAGAGAGACTGACACTGCCTGTGTTTGTATCTAGCCTTTTGCAAAACCAAATGCCCAACCCACCACCAGTGAAAGCTAGGTGGATCATTTCTAATAAAAATAAATAAATGCCAAATTCTTTCCCTTTTTGTGTATTTCCCTATTCTTTTTTTTTCTTTCTTGAATCAATTCATCAATTTGATTCAAGCTAATTTTTTTTTTTTTAAACCTACAGCAGGACTAATCTGTAAGTACATTGTTTGAGCTGAATTATTTTTAAAACTGTTGGAAAGGAATAGCTAAGCAGTGTTTCATGGCTTAGATCTGCCAATAGTGTCATTAAGTAGTTCAGGATTTCTAGTACGCTCCATATAGAACATACCTATTTATATATTATTCCTTTGTTGTTGTTACTACAAAATGTCTTAAAAATAGTACAGCAAGAAAACTTGACACACTGTAAAGAAAGAGGTATATTTATTGCAGGTTTTAATTTCACCAGGAAAGCTCAGAATTGCATCAGGTTCTCAACAAGAATAACTATTGTAGTTTTTCTCCCACCTTGATACATGTCTCGGTGGAATGTCAGCGCTTAGTATTTAATGTTCTCTGTTTTGTTTTTTATGGTCTGCATTGATTTAGTAGATCCCATAGATGTAAATTACAAAGCCTAAGTGACTAGGACAATAGGATTATTGTGCAGTTTTGATGTTCTTTAAAAAAAAATTAGATAAAAAAATTAAATCCTGTACTAAGGTATATTTTCCTAAAGGGGTGTAGCAGGGTGGGATGGGGAGGCAGCAGGATTGCCTTGGTCTGGGGCTGCTGGCGTCTGACTTGGGGTGGTGGGAAGGGAATCGCTCCTCTGTGAGGCACAGAGGGCACCCAGCCACAGGGTTGCCCAAATGGAGGTATCCAGTACCACTTCAGATGCTGCCTGGTACCAGTTGCCACTCC
The DNA here is from genome assembly GCF_000690835.1 of Fulmarus glacialis. Lineage (NCBI taxonomy): Eukaryota > Metazoa > Chordata > Aves > Procellariiformes > Procellariidae > Fulmarus > Fulmarus glacialis. The sequence goes on along the minus strand of NW_009228869.1, from coordinate 18,302 downwards.
AGAAAGGCATATGGTACCTGTAAGTCCTGTGTCATATTCAGTCTTGAGGAAATCTCTGAGGGGATGAGATGGGGGATGAGGGGGAAGAATATTCCACAAGATCTAGAGGGCTCGTATGGCAGGACTGGAAAATAGGGCAACTACCGAGCTAAGGCTGTGGGGTAGATTTGCTCTCAAACCTTTTGGTCTGTCTGAATGGAAACAGATGAATGGGGTTTTTTTGTATATCTGTTTTTCAAGAGACTAAACTTCATGCCTCCAAAACCTGTTAAAAATAAACTTCATAAAACAGGAAAATATTACTAAGAATAAAGGCTTTTGCTCCACTACAGGATAAGGGTGGTGATTTTGGGGTTGGTTGGTTTGTTTGGTTTTTGGAGTTTTTTTGTGGTTGGTGTTTTTTTTTTTTTAAGGTATCTTGGATGTTTCATGTACTAGTTCTCGATGGTTTTGACTGCAATGGCAGTCCTACTCACCTTAGCCTCTCTGGAAATTAATAGTGTAAAGGTTTCACTCCAGCGTCTTCATCTATGTATCTGTAAAAGCCCACAGACTAACCCAAGATTCCAAGCAAAAAGCTGCTTTCAGAGTCACAAAATGCTACTTATTGTCCTAGGAGCTCAAACAGTCCACAACTGTACCATTTTTTTCTCAGTTGTCCCAATAGCCTGGTACAAAACTTTCTGTTGGCAAAACTACTGAGTACCATCCGACATGGACATTTTTCAGAGAGACAGATTTTTCTCTCATTCATTTTCATAGCTTCAGGAGGGTCTTTTTTTTTTTTTTTTTTCTTTTCTTTTCTTTTTCCTTCTCGTTTGAATGGGGCTGCTAGTTGCAGGTGGGTACATTTGCAGATCCACTGCACAGGTGAATGGGGGGAGCGGGTTGAACTGACAGTTAATCAACAGCTGGTGTTGTTCCTAGTTGGCTGCTCTGTAAAGGGCACGATGCTAAATCAATTAAGGAGTATTTCAAATTGGTTTCAGTGAGCAGTTTGTGTAGTGATATGGACTCTGGAGACTGTATTCCTCCAGCCTTGCAAGTTTTGGCTGTTTACCTCAAACCTCTTTTCCTCAAGAGGTGTGAGACTGAAGTGCTATAGCTGGTGCTGATACAGTGAGTGCAGAAAGAGATTGCAGGATACTTCAAGCAAGGGAAGAGCCCAAGCAGTGGCAATGTAAGTTAAGAATCACTATGCCTGGCAATGTAATTCTGAACTTATTTTTGGGACTCACTTGTTGGGAGTGAAACAGGGCTAAAGCATTTGAGAGTTTCCTAAGTCAGTGCGTATTTCATCCTGAACACTTTGCATAACCAAAGCCCAGTAAAAGTAGGTAAAGCTGATGTGAATTATGAATGTTTTAAGTGTTTAAGGTCTTTCTCCAGTAAATTTTGAAGTTTTCTATGGGACTTTAGAGCACCACTCGTGCATACTTTTTCAGTTTACATGTGGGCTGACCTGACACAGTGGTAAGAGGTTCACGCTACATTTGCAACAGTATCTCAAAGGATTTTGGTGTTCTCCAGGTAATTCTGCAATGTCTCCAAGTGAAGAAATAGTGTATTATGTCTGGGTAATCTATATCCAAATCAGCTGTGTGTGCTGGCACAGGCTTACCAAAGTGGGTGCCTATGTTGGATATGCACATGAATATTTGCTCTTGAAAACTGGGAAAATGATTGACCAGGGATCTGCCCAAACTTCTGGGGTACAATGAGCTTGAGATCAAAACCAGTTCATATAAAAGCAGCTGGCTTAGTGTTTGGCTATTATTTTATCAGTCTTGACAAGGTAGTCAATACAGAAATGAAACTATGGAAGTGCAGAGGAGAATGGGGTCTGTCTTTCTGATGTTTGGAAACCAGGAGTTCCTTTTTGAAGTGTTTAGCAATGCACTTTATGATAGCAGCGCTTTTGTTATTTATACAAGACATACTGTGCATATTTCTCAGACATTTTTATGTCCTCCTTTCCTAACCAAATGAGTTGTTTTCTCTATATCTGCCATATATTTGACTTATAAAAAAAAAATAATTGGTAGTCTATTACTAGGTATGTTAATGGCTTGACAAAGTTTTGAAATATAGCATCCCAAATGCCATACTGTATATGTAGTTCTTAATACCTTTGCTATTTCCTTTCGCTATTTGATGATCAGGTTTTGCTGGAATATGTTTTACAATTACAGTAAGAGATTTCATATTGTTTTGAACTCTGCCGAAGTCTGATAGATTTTCTGTTTTGGCCTAAGTAATTTCTCTGTGCTTCAATTTTCTCTATCTAAAATGTTTAGATTGCAGGGCTTTAGATTGCAGATCCTGGTAATTAACTGCAAGTCTGATTTTTAGTTCAGCATAAGGTTAACCAGCTTCCATAAAGCAAAATCCTATTTATTCAGAATGAAAGGATTATAGGGAAGAAATAAAGTAACAGAAAAACAGTTTACATACAAGTCTGGGTTACCAGGAAGTCATCAGCACTGACATGGAGCTCCTAATAGAAAAGCAGTATATAATACCCTCTGAGGGGTTTTAGGAGTTTTGGTAGCAATTCCATGTCACTCCCAGATCATGGAAGAAACTTCTTCCTACAAGTAAGAGCACTCGCTGTCTACATTTCCCAGTCATTGTGTGATTTCCTCAGGAAATAAACTCTGCAGTTGCCTACATCATTGTAAAATAACAGTTTTCACCAGTTAACTCGCCACCTGCACTAGTGACCTGAATTCCTGTAGGACGTCCTCCTTAGCTGAAATGTTCAGTTGGCACTGCAACATCTAAACAAAGATACCAGTATCACTGCTGCTGGCTTGAAAAGTCAATGAACTACAAAGCTGGATTGGGAAAAAAGTATTTAAGGAAATATCCCTGAACGCTTGCCCTGTGCTTATGCCTTCTCCTGGACAATTTCTTTTGGCAACAGAGGGGTCAGCTGAACGCTGCACTGGGCTTTGGTCTGACCCTGTATGGACACTCTTATGCTCTTAGCAATCAAGATATGTTTAATACAGTTGTTCATCAGTTTTCAATGGTACGGCAGGTATCAATATTTTCATACCAGGCTGCCCAGAAGACCCGATAGAGATTGTTCTTGGTATAGCATAATAAGAAACAAGCCCTGGCGTGAAGGTCTTTACAGGCCAACTAGACAAGACTGACAAAGGTTAGGAGGGAAGTAAGAGCGAAGAGAAATTATGTGATTTGTTCAAAGAGACGCGGCGGGAGCTGAGAGAAGCCTCAGGGTCTTGCTTGATTGTTTATCCTGTAGGTCAAACAGCTTAGCTTTTACTTTTCTGTTGCAGCTTCTTTTATATTTATTTAGAGCTTTATTTCAAAATGTTAATGCATCTCCTCATGTAGCCATCACCTTTTCACATTTATTTATTCTCTTCTGTATTAATGAAAGTCATAAAGTTCAAATTATATCATCTCCGTTAGGATGGGTGAGATAGCTAAACATTTTTCTTCTTAACTTGGATCCTGATTCAGTTCTAACTATCAGCACGTGCTTTAATCCTAGTATTGCTCAAATCCAGTATGTTTTCAGTGCTTTTTCTACATAGAAGTTTTTTGTTAAACTGAAGTATTCTGGTGTTTGTAGGACTGAGCAATTACCCAGCCTCACTGTGTATGTCAGCGTGCTGAGCCCTAGAGAGGTTGAACACTTGTCTCTTCATCCAACATGAACATCTAATTCTTCTGGGGTCCATCTTTCGCTGCAGAGAGGTGCAAACGTTTTCAGCAATCCTGCAAACAAGTATCGAATAGATTGAAACTTTCTAAAAAATTGGACAGGTTCTTTTGTCAGTCTTTTTTTGTTCTTGTCTTGATTTGTTTCTGTTCTCCAACTACTTGACTTTTTCTGTTTATAATTCTTTTTTACTCCTCCTGTGAAAGACTACCTGTCTGTCCCCTGGTAATTGTAGAATTTATGCCAGAAGCTCCTTCTTCAAAGATATATCTATACAAAAATTCTCAGGTGGGTATTGCTCTCCCTTGATGTGTGTAGTCCTTTCTGCAAAAATAAGAAAATCGAACTCTGTCATTCCCAAAGACCAAGTCAGATCTTTCTTTTTTTGAAGAATATATTTTAAATCAGACACTTTGAATTCCTGTATTTCCTTTGTATCTGCACACTCCCCAATTCTCCTGTTTGAAAGCAGCAGGTAAAGCTTCTCCCCTCTAATCTGTGAAGTTAGTGAAGGAAGAAGTGAAGATGAGAACTGAGACAGTGATTGGAAATGGGAGAGATGAGAGGACAAGATGGCTGTGGTTTGCTTGGGAGACTGTAAAGACATAAAGCAGCTCCATTGCAGAAGTCTTGTTTTCAGTATTGAGCTCTGGTAGAATTCAAAGCTATCCCAAGCACTGAACAGCACTCAGTACAGCAGAGATGCACGTGTCCTCCTTTCGGGTGAAAGGCAGCAGAGCTCTTTGTGGCTGGGACTGTGGACAGAGCTGGTTCTCCCTGTGTGGAATAAAAAACTGATGCATGCTAGGGCATGAATCAAAATGGTAGAAACACTTTTTTTCATGCTGTCCCCAATGAACATTTAGAATATAGTTTGAAAGAGCTGGGAAAGTACTACTTCATAGTAGTCATAATGAAAAATTAGTTCTTAGGACTGCCATCTGATGACGTGGACATGTTGGTTTTGGTACCTATCTACTCCAAGCTGACTGAATACAGAGCAGTGTCAGAACAACTTTGGCAATTCAGCAGAGCTTGCAAACATGTGGGTAACGGTAGTCATAAAATTAGTTTAGTTTGATTTTTACACTGCTGATCTGGGTCCACAGTTGTCACCTGCATAAAAATGGTAAAATTTGGATCCTACTACGATATTAAGCCCTTGATCAAACAGAAATACTTGCGGTCTCTCTTCATATACACCAAAACCCCAGCAGAGGAGGGTACTACTTTGTAGTCTTGTCACTACAGAAGAAAAGAGAACTTTGCTTGTTCTACTTTTGTCTGTCTTTCAGTGAAAAAATTTGGGGCATCAGAGGCTTGCTAAAAGATTTGGGATCTCTTTGGTTTAAATAATAAATGCTAACAATGATAACTACTGCTTTACAATTAAAATATTTATTATGTCCATTAGTAATGATATTTCAGATCTAGCAGTTAACCAAATATGTATGCCAAAGATGCTCTCAGCAAGATGAAATTTTTAAATCCTGAAGTGAAATTTGATGTCTCCCCTGACAATGGCCACACTACCTCTTTCTCATTTAGTTGTGAGTCACATACTGTCTTAGTAAAGTGTGAATATAATATGTTGCACCAAGCCACTGTAATGATCTAAAAGCCCTCGAACAGGTGATCAGATTATGTGAACAAGAGCCTAAAAAAATAGGGTTTACTAATGTTTGTAACCAAAAAAACCCCTAAAATGATCTTTGGCTAAGGTCTATGCAAGACTATCTCTGCCGCAGTTTCAAATGAAGACGTGACAGTCTGCTGTTTGCTGTTCAGTGTCAACATCATCACTTAGATGAGAAATAATAAAGAAGTAATAAACCCTCAAGTTTTCACAAATGTTGTTGGATTGAACTGAATTTTACAAATACCAGCATATTTGGTAAATCTTTTTTTGTCACAACAGAATTAGTGTCTTCTGTTTATCTTCTTAAGCAATAAGCATATGAATATTAGATATATTTTCTGTACTTCAAATTTTGTCTTTTTTTTCCTTACCAATATTATAATTACATACAAAACAGTTAAAATTTGGGGGCTTTTTTTTTTTTTTATGTATTGAAAGAGTTCCTTAATACGGAGCACTATGAAGATGTCATTGTTGTTGCTAAAAAAGCTAAGAACATTGTTTTGGTCATTCATGTTCATCTAAAAAAAAAAAGCAATGCATTTACACTTTAATATTGTACCATATAAATAGACATCTATAGCTCTGCATACATTATTAATATGGGTTTATTGCCTGCTTTATTGGTTTCACTACTGTTTCTCCTCTTGGGAAGCCATGTAAAATACAAAGACTGCACAAATGCCCACATTACGAGAGCCACTATATACAAAGCAAATAAGATTGCACAAGTACAAATATTCACTTGAGTCGCTTCCTGCAATTCACATAACATAATAACAAATAGTCCATAAACGCAATCCCCCTAGCTACTACTATTATTCCAAGTATTTTATGTTTTTTATCTAGGACACTTGTGCTGCTATTAGAATACTGAACAAAATTTTATTCCTATATTTTCTGACAAGAAAACAGAATTCTTGTTGAGAAGAAACAGAAAACATTAAATATTATTCAGAACCGTCACAACTGTATAGTAGATGCTAAGGAGGCCTAGTACTGAGTTCTTCTCTGGTTCTAAAGAACCAGGTTTCTCTAAATTTCACTTCAGAAATGTGTTTAAGACTTTAACAAAAGATATATTAGTAGTGTAAAATACATGCGGAAGTGCAACACTGGAGACAGGATTATTTTCAAAAGTTAACCTTGTGTCAGCCACTGACATATTGTCTTAGGAAAGCTTCCTAACCTACAGAATCTCAGACATTGTACAGCTTACAAGTTCAATAATCCCCATTCCCAGCACTTTCAGAGGGTGGTTTTGGTTTGGTGGTGGGTTTTTGTTGTTGTTGTTGTTGTTGGGGTTTTTTTTTTTGGTGCAAAATATAACAGACCTAGTACTCCCCTAGATGCTGAATCTTTGAGAGTTGGTGATTCAAACTGGAAATGTTGTACAGTCTTTTGTGTGGGCAGGAATAACAGCAAGGAGATTGGTTCTGTAGGGTACGGGGATACCACATGCAAATACCTGCAGGCAGGGTTGCACTTAGCAAGCTGCTTCTGGGCTTATGTAATGGAAGTTCTGAGTAACAAGAATGTAAGCTCCCATTGAGCATCAGACTGGAAGACAGACAGCATGGACTATTACGAGCAAATATTTCCATACTTCAGGTGAAAGCATCAGACTTAGAGCTTAGTTTCCTTTTTTTTTTTTTTTAATCCACATGAAATGATAACATCTCTTTTGAATATTTTACCTGAAATCTTTAAGAAAACAAACGTTCGTTGTTGAATAAATGAATGTGAGAAAAGAAGATGAAAGATGGTTCTATGCCACTTACGTGCAGAGAGCTAAGCGTGGTGTGATTTAATATTAGATAACCGCATCAAGCTGTTTCAGCTGAGGCCAAGTGAAGGAAAAGGGCCAGCGAAGGCCCTACTTTCAGAGCGCATCAGTTGCACATCCACCAATTGCTCCTCTGCTACAACGTGTTGTAGGTTCCCTTGTAGATGCTGCACACAGTGTGTTCCTGTTAGGGGGGCAGGATGCTCCAGCAGTTTCTCTTTGTGATCTCTTCACTATAACTTCTAAAGGAGTATCATCTTTGATGTTTCCCCAGGATTTCTCTCAATGTTTAGAAAGGTATTACTGGGGTTTTTTGGGTCTTTTTTTTTTTTTTTTTTTTTTTTTTTTTTTTAGATTCTCCAACATCCAAACTTTTTCAACCTCCTTCCCATGAGCCACACAATTCTCCATTGGTTCTTTCTACTTTATTCCAGTTGTAACCTTCTGATCGTCTTTCTTCCGAGTTTAAACTTCCTGCACTAAACTAAAATGGATTTCTTTGTGGACTATTTATGATGCTTTCAGGACCAACTGGTCACAGCAACTTTTTAAGTCCTTCATATGCCTTAGTTCTGGTACCTCTTCGTTCACCTGGCTGTCATTTGGTTCTCTTCATGCCAGCTCACCACCTCTAATGATGATTTCTTGCATCTCTTTTCTGTGTCCGTGGCCCACCCTCCTTCTGTGTACTGCCCCAGGGCTGCTCCCATCAACCGGTGCTCCTTTGCAGACCTCATGCAGGCTGTTCTGGGGCTTGCCACAGGCTGGCCCCAGAAGCTCTCTGCAGGCCCCACAAGTTGAAGCAGTGCTTTGTGAAGTGCCCTGTCTTCCAAGGAAAACGTCAAAGTGCTGCCCTCTTTGGTCCCTTTTCTATGACAGCTGTCACAGCCGTATTTCCTACTTCAGTCACCTTGTTTTGGAAGGGCAAGCTACTACCTTCCTCAGGATTTGGAAAGGTGGCTCCCTTCCCTGGCAGATCTTCCAACATAAAAGGAGCTTTCTGTAATGAAACAGAAGCAGAGAAGAGCTTTATAAAGGTCTGCATGAGTCTGACACCTTCTGCTCAGGAGCAAGTGTCTGACTTCTCCATTCCTACCCCTGTCAGCATTGATAAGCCTCTCTTACCTGACATGAGCTTTTATTGCCCTTGACTGCTCTCCATTTATATAAAGGTTAAATCTTCCTCTCTGTCTGTGCTTTATAGCAATATACTATTTAGAAAACAGTGCTTCCATTGAACGCAATAAAGGCAGATGAATTTGGCATGGTTGTTGGGGCTTTTTGGTTTTCTCCCTCTGCCCTCCCAACAACAGGCCATGGAGTTAGATGCAGCTTAAACTTTTTCACGTTCTGACATGCTGCAATTATCACTGTAACAGGGCAACTACAGGCGGGTCAGCTGTTTGTCCCTGCTCAGTACAGAGACAGACAGCACAGTGCAAGTCTGTTGTGTTCAGAGTTATGCCCACAAAAAAGGGGAAAAAACTTACACCTTTTAAATGATCTAATGGGTGGTTTTGTTTTGTTTTGTTTTTTTAAGTTCACTATTGCCAGTGGGACACTTCAGACACTAATGTCACATGGCTCATTTGCAATCTAGGTGTGAATGTTTTATTCCTCTTTGCAGGTTGGACAGAAGACTTTGGCATCTCTGGAAGGGTGAAAAATCCCCAGCTCTTCCTCGAGTGTAATCCTGAAAGACCTGGGTTCAGTTACTGTTTGTGAAAGGTTCAGCGCTACGTTTTCACAAGCGCTATCAATGAGCTTAGTTATTATCCCAGTTACAGTATTGTATTCCTGTTCAGCTTGCACTGGTTTTGTATGCTAGAACAGTTTGTCTTATGAAGGGGTGAGGAGAGAACTTTTTTGTTCTGCTTTTTTAATTTCAAATTACTTCCTAGATACAGGAGTTATATTATGGCATTTGGAAGACTCTCACTTCTCTAACAACACACTGTGTATGTATAGCAATATTCTTTCCTTTTTAGCTCCCAAAAGTCTTATCTGCCCTGCTTCTTTTTCTTCCTGCAGGAAACAGGATCTTCAGAGCGTTTTCTGAAAGCTCTTTGTAATATTAGCAAACATGTACAGGAAAACCCTCAGGTTATGTTCAACTCCTGGTATCCTTCACTTTAGATTTAAGAAATTCCCTTAAACTCTCATTAGTTGGAGACCTTCTCATTCCTATAAAAGTTTAAAGAAAATCTTTGTCTAATCAGAGATTTAGCACAGCTCCTCAGCGTGGCTGGAGAAAGTAAATTCTTGTGCTTCTCTGTTCATTCTGGAGCAAAGACAATTGTTACAAAAATGTGCCTCTATTGATGTGACCCTCCGGTTCTTTCATCACTTTTAGACTTACCACCTTTTCCTCTCCTTTGCCTTCTGCAAATCTTTTAATTGATGGGAGGGAAAAGTCAGGTTTTGATTAAATGCTGATGAATCCAAGCAGGATTACGTGGTTTCCCTCTGCAACTGTGTGAGCTGGTATTGGTAGAAGAACAGGCTCTGCGCTCTTGCTGGTTTCTCACCTATCTGGCCCACTGTACATTAGGGGAATTTTGTGTATGAAAAAAATGAAAATGAGAAAAAAATGTTCTGTGCTCCCCCTATGCTACTCCTGAGCTGAGAGCTGCCTTCTTTTTAACCTCTAGGGCTTGTAATTAGCTCCTATATCTGACTCCCTTTTCTTTTTTTTCCCTTTCCCTTTCCCTTTCTTCTTTTTTTCCCCATCTTCTTTTTTTTCCCCATCTTCTGTTTTTTCCCCTTTCCCTTTCTTCTGTTTTTTCCCCTTTCCCTTTCTTCTGTCTTCCCCCCACCCCTCCCCCCCAAAATAACTATGTTCCTAAAACAAGAAACAAGCACCCCATCCACCTCCCCAAGCACATCTGAGTTGACTGGAAGCTCCATGGTCTGAAACTTCCACAATTCAGAGTCCTCCCCATACTTTCTTCCTTACTTTAAAAAAATAAAAGCATTTTTGTTTCATAAAGCTATTGGATGTAGATACGGCTTAAATGTAGATATGGCTTCAATGTATTTAAAACAAACACAGCATCAAAACTTCTGTGGCTGACTTGTTTTCTCTAATTCATGAATATGATGTATGGGCTTTCTCAGATAACTTTTAACAATTAGGAATCTTAAGGAGTTCCTGCAGCTTAATACACATCCACTGACCTAAATTTCACAGACAATGTGTATGTACCTCTAGCCTTGAGCAAGCACTGGTCAAAGCTTAGAAGTTTAAATCTCGCTGGAAAGCCAGCTTTAACCTACTTGCTTTTGCTACAAAATACTAAGTATCACTAGAAACCTCAAATGCGTAATGCTGGCAGAATCGTACAAATGTTTTTAGCTACGTTGAGGTCAGAATTTAAAATTGTGATTGTTCAAAAATTAATGATGAACTTCACTTTGGTTTGAGTTTCAATCAAATCATGACAGTTTAAGCTAAAGAAAGAGACAATTTTTGTGGTAGAGTTTTGGGAGAGAGAGAAGGAGACTTTTCTGAAAACTACTCAGAACATACGATGCTGGGAGAAATTCCACTAATGAGAAGCGCAAGTACACTGTACTCAATGAATAACGTATCAAAAAGAACCAGTGCATTTCACATTGCTTTATAAATAATGGGATTTATCATGTGTGGGGGCCCATTCACAGATAAATAAATCAGTGCATGGTTAAGTATCTAGTTCAGAGTTCCAAATGGATAGTTTTGTATTATAAAAATGAACTTTTATTGGCTGTAAAAAGTGACCTCTAAATACAGGCAGCAGCAATTTTGATGGCAAAAATCCTCTAAGATGCAAAAGGCACACTAAATGTTGCAGCATTGGTAGCACAATTTCCCAGAAATCGCTTTGGTTTTCATTAATCCTGTTTTTCAGGATTACCTCAAGAAGTAAGACAGAATTTTGTTTTTGTGGTCCAATCTTTGTCTTAAACATGGTACAGCTTAAATGAGGTACAACTTGTTCAAATGTGCCAATTATTTTTCATATGAATTCCAAAATACTTGTATCAAACTCAATTTATTTTGTCGGGCTCAACTGCTAGAGATCAGCCATTGATAGCTTTTTGTTAGTATCGCATATATTTAGCAGTGTTTTTGCTTATGAAACTTCTCTCCATTCAATCAGATCTTATTTATTTTATTTATGTAGACCCATTATAAAATTATGTAGAACATGGAAGTTTCTAAGGGCCTTGTTCCCTTAATTAAACAATTAACTTGCCATTTTGGATTTGATCAAGAAATGATTGAACATGACAGATTGTCTCCCCTCTGGAGCACATAACTGTGTCAGGGTCAATCATGTTTCCTTCGGAGTCAGAGGGAAAGGGGCTTCTCATAAATTAGAACACACTACTGATTTACAGTAGTAAATACCATACATAACTGATTTTGTTAATGTTCTTGTAAGATTAATAAAATAATCTGGATACAACTTAGTATGTCAGCAAGGTGGTTATTTAAAAATCAAATTACAACAAACTGAGAAGACCCATCAACTGGGTGAAATTTTTCAATTATTTAGGAAAATGAGAAAATAGCTAACACAAAAAAGCCTAGAAAGAGTGATGGAGCTATAAATCCTTATTCTCTACTTGAGTATTAAAGCTGCCTTGTTGTCTTTTGCCCTAGGTCCTGTACTTTGGGAAGGATGAGGTGGTTGTTGATGTTTTGGAGGCTATGGAGGCAATTATTTCCAATCTAGCTAGCCTTCCTATTGTTGAGGAGTGCTCTGTCTGGGAGATGTAATACACCAAGACACTTTCTCGTATCTTAAGACAAGTTTGTCATCAAGCCAGTCAGCTGTATTGGTCTGCTGGCCTGTATTACTGTGCTTGTCAGTGTCAGAGGATCATAGAAAGCAAAATTAAAACCGAGCAATGCAAATTACTAGAGCACTTTGAAATCCGGCAACCATGCGAAAGGACCTCATACAATTTATGTGGAAAACAATTGCTAAGCATCCTTTGGATAATTTGCCTTTTCTTCCTCCATCTTTCCGTCGCTGCAGGCATTGTTGATTTTATGCCCAAGTTTATTATAACTTTATTATATTTTTGGACTATTTGCTAGAAACAAACATGTTCCTTATGCACTACTATAAAATGAATCAATAAATATTTTAAGAGGTGCTTTTATCAGAAAACTAAGAATCTCTATAGCCACTTCTTCTATTCTATTGAAATGAACACCCATCATTCTGGCAGTTGTCCATCAGATGTTTGCAGAAGCTGAGTTATTTGCATATTGGAAACTGTTCACAGATACATTAAATAACATTTTATTGTGGACATCTGGTCTGCTAAAAATCTGCCAAAGTTTGCATCAGATAACTGCAGCAATTCAAATTTATAGAAGGAATCTGTTCTGAAAATATGTTAAAACTACTGTCCCTCTTTCATTTCCTAGCTTTTAGACAACATTATTTTGCAAAAGCTGTTCTTGTTAAGAGTCTGAGTCTTCCCTGGAGAATAGCTTCTTGTATTTGTTTCTAGGAAGCTTATGAAGAACAAAGAAATATCTGCATCTCCAGTTATGATTATCCAATGAAAAGAATGAGCCTGTGCTCAAATATGCTAGGGCTAAAAAATAATAAATAAAAATTAACTTTCCAGATAAGCCAATATATGACTATGCATTTTGTAAAATGACTAAACTGAATACATATGCTTTAGACTGCCTACAACATCTGTAGGTTATGTAGGAATAATTTAACTTCACTCTCTTCATTTCAAATACTCATTAGTTTAGAGCTGTGTATTTTACACTAGAATAGATTAATGACTTGTTTCACCAATTCATTTTTTTAGGTGAAATTCAATGGCCTGTTCTTTTATGAAAATAAAAATGTGACTCACCCCAAAAAAGGAGCCTTTTATTTTTTGCAGTTGATGTTTGATGATACTTATAGTACAAGGCCAGTTTCAGTATGCCTTACTACATCCCTGTTGAATTGTATTTTGACATGTCACTGTCAAAGGGCCTAGGGTTTCTGTCAATCGGGCTATACAGAGTAGTAATTAATTTTGTTATAAGAGTGTCAGCGTCTGAGAACTTTCTGAGATAGGGCTCAGCCTCTGCACTGTCCTAGGTTGATTGGCACCAGTTCTCTTTTAATAACATGGAAAGGATGCTTGCTCTGTGTGGCTTTTGGCTAGTACAGTATAAGTTGCACTATTGACAATGAACAAAAGGCCAAGTCCTGCTCTGATATACACATAATAAATGAGTTAACTTTAACAAGGGGTGATGGGGATGGCATTCTGCCGATGTTTCTGGGAGAGACCTGCCCATAATGAGCCCTAACGTGGATTTAGCCTTCGAATCCACGCTGTGATTTCTTTAACAGTAAATCTGGCTTAGGACAGGAACCTCTTCTGTCTGAACCATTTCCAACTTGCCCTGACAGCAGATATGATCATATGGTGCAGATTCAACCATTTGAATGGTTGTTTAATGTGGCCATGCATTAGACCTGCTCTGTGAAATGATCCTTTTCTTTCGGCAGGTGTGTGTATGAGTTGGGGAGGGGGTAATATTTTTAAATACCACAGCTGGATCACTTCACAGAAACAACTGATTTGAAGAATTAGTTGTAGGGTTAAGGAGAAGAAGCAACTGATGAAGATAAGGATTTCCTGCACTTAATTTACCATAAAGGAACTGTAATGTATTTTTTGGATAAAGTGCTATTCAGCCAGTTGAAACTTTCTGCTTTCTACTTGCTACAACAGCTTTAAAAACTAACACATGTGCTCTGCATGTCTACTTTTTACAAATTAAGTTCCTCCTGCCCAACAGAAAATAATTTAAAATTTTACTATTTTGTGCTATGTTGTGACATTGATCTGAGGAGTCCAAATCATGTTACAAGAACCTGAGGAAGTGAGTCAGGCGAAGAGCAGAGAGAACCACCCCATCCCTCCCCCCCCAAATTACAGTTCTCTGACAATTTTTCAACTTCCGTTATAAAAATTATCACACTTAAGTATTACATGAATAAGCATTACATGTTGGGTAACTGAACTACAGTTAGTGATATGAATTTCAAAACCAGTCTGGGTTGGTTTCACTCAATTTCCATGAAATTTGAAAGGATGGCACCAGAAACACAAAATGGCCAATGCTTCATGTTTTAAAAACATGCCATTTAATCACCCATCAGACAGCAAATATGGCTGAAGGAGTCCTAACTAGAACTATGCAAACTATTTAAAACACAGTCCAGACACGGTGTCAAGTTATCTAGTTTCAGGCGTTACTTCAGTTTGAACCTTTCCATGTGTTCTTTAACAAACTGACAGTGGTGTGAAAACTTACATCCTATTTCAGGCAAAGCCAGGCTGATCTCTGACTCTCTATGAAAGCCATAGAAAACAGAAATATACTTTCTGCATTAGTTCTTTTTTGGTTATTTTGGGTTTTTTTGTATGCCATTTCTGCCTCCACCATGTTAAACTTAAGACCCTTCGAGTTAGGGACAATTTTTCTTGTTTGCCAGTAGTAGTGTTCTGAGCTTAATTTTTTTCTTGACATTTGATTGAACTATCAATCTGGATTAACAAGTTTTGTGAACATCCCATTGGAAAAGGAATCAAGATGCGATGAAAAGAACTATGGGTTTTTTTTGGTTTGGGGTTGGATTTTCTTTTTTTTGGTTGGGTTTTTTTTGGGGGGGGGGGTGTGTTTGGTTTTTTTTTAATTGTTTTTTATTGTGTTTTGGTTTTTATGGTTTTGTTTTTTTCTGTTGCGTTGTTGGTTTGAGGTTTTTGTTTGTTCATTTTTTAAATCAGATTGTCTGAATCAACTCTCACTGGTCAAATGGGTTCTCATAAAATGCCCTTATTCTTCAATAAGGGCAAAACATTTTCAGTACAAATACATCTTTCTGATCTTAAGAATGGAATTCCTCAAACTGCAGGCAGGAAATTGGTTAGGATTAATTTGGCTGCTTCCTCAGAGTTCTCTACTAGCGTTCCATTTCACTTGATGCAGGTTGATGGCATCTAGGAAAGGAATGCCATCTTGGCTCATTTGGTACTTCTGGTGTGTCAGGGATAATCTAGATAGAGAATGAATGTCGTCTTACTTTCATCCTTCAGCAATGACAGATACAAGTCTTGGTTCATAAACAAGAAGGACTGTCCTCAGTCTTTGCCCTTTCATTTTACCTTTTATTGAAATATTTGGTTAGCAGTATGTCCTTCATTCTTTCTCTGTTGGAATATCTATGGCTTCTGATAATTTCTTTCCTCTCTCTCTTTTTTTTTTTTTCTGTTTCTTAATTTGTCTCTCTTTTTGAGAGTGGTACTGCAGGCTTCCAGGATCTCACGATAGCTAGAATATTTACTGCACAGTTGTTTAAGTTTTCCAGCATGACTGAAAAGGAGACATGTATTTTAATAATCAGTTTTTCTTGTGCAGCCAGCTGATTTTTCTAAACTTAGCTCCGTGGCAGAGAAATGACTGTGTCATTTCTGTGCCTCAGAAACTAAAGCAGGAAAATCAAGGACCTCCCAGAAATTAAGAACTGAAAACACACTCCTTTGGTACATGGGCAGGAGGAGAATAGAAATTCTTTGCTGTATCCCTGACTGCGCATACAGCCAAAATGATTGCCAATTCTTCTCTAGTCCACAGCCTGGAAAGGTGAAAGTGCCTCATTTTAGAAAGAAGGCATGCTACTGCCATAGCATCTCCAAAAGGAGGGTGGAAGCAGAAGGGCCTATGCTCACTTAAAAAGTTGAATAAGACTTGCAATGTGCAATAGGAACAGACTAACTGGGGCTCGTGTTCAGCAGCTTGCAATTGTGCTTTCATCCAAGACTGTGCTGGAGGCACTTCAGTTGAAATAGCTCCTGAAAATATAGATATCTCCCAAACTACTTGTTTAAAATCTGCCTCCAGTAAAATTTACTCCCTGCAGCTCCTATCATCTCTTCTATCTGGAGCTGCGTTACATCCTCCTTGCCTCCAAGTATCTCACTGGGCATCACCATTGATGCATCAAGGACAACAGAACACTGTCTTGTGTATAAGCTCTGGGGAGCCTGAAACCTCACAAAGACACTGTTTACAGCCTGCTCATGTATTTAGGGCTTCTTTTGTGATGCCAAGAGCTAAAATCTTCCTTAATTTTTATGAACAATGAGATTCCATAGGATGAAGTTGATACCTATATGTCAGTATGTTCTCTTATCTAAACGTGATTTGTTGATAAAGATGCGGGGGATCAAATTGCAAAATGACCACTAGTAACGTACCCTTGCCTCGCCCTGCCCTAGCATCTTGTAGCCTAGAAAGCTGAACAGTGTGTTGAAACCAGACAGGTTTTTGTACTGAATAACTGCATGAAACCCTTGCCAAGAACTACACTAAGTGTGGAGAGGAAGGGGTAGAGTTTTACATGCAGCATGTGAAAATGGGCTTTTTGTAACAGTTAATTCTGGAAGGTTTTAGCCTTAATGTAAGACTGCCATAGAGTGGTGAGTTTGTTTATTCTTCACATTAAATTCTAGAGCAAGTTATGCAAGGGTGGTCAAAAATTTTCCGACCGCAAGTTTTTCCATCACAAAATAGCAATTCATTGAATTACAATATGTGTTGGGACAGGGTTGAATGGTTAAGACACGGCCTTCTGTACTCCTCTTTTCTCAGAGGAAGTAGCCCTTGAGATCCTGATGTCAGGCTGCTGTTACAGCAGGCTCTGAGCTCTGCAAGCATTTCCAATCTTCATTCTCCCACTCCCTCTTCCCCCTCTGCTGAAATTGTGCTCCCTGCTCACAATATTGCTGAGCTGTCTGTAATGATAAATGATGTGCCTTTCTTCAAATTTCCTTTCTGCTCAGTACTAGGTATTGGCCAGCTTGGATGTGTGTTCTGGGTGGATAAATTACTTTGGCAAGTCATAGAGTATTTATGCACATGGCAACAGATGTACCCTGTGTGGTAGAATTTTTTTTTTTGTTCTAATTATGTAACTTGATTTTACCTGAGGCAATTATATTTTCATGAACAAAGATTCGGTTGCTGGCTTGTTGGGGTTTGTTTGTTTGTTTGGGATTTTTTTAGTGTGAAATATGAACCTCTGTGCTGAAAGAAATTTTGGTCTCAAACCTTGTTATAGGCCAAAGTAGAACTGGGCCATTACTCAGCTGCACATCGCGCTTTAATAAGCATTGATCTTTTCACATACATGACTTGTGCTGTCAAGTGGATCTTCAGAAGTTCAGAGAATAGAGGCTGGGTTTTGTTTCTTAATGAGGATTACTGTTACTTTGGTAAAGGTAACCGTACACAACATTTGGGGGGAATTTAAAATGTGTGGAACCAGGCTGCACTAGACATGAAAATGTTTTTGTTCTTAATTTAGAAAGTAGTTTACCTTTGATAGTCAGAGAGAAACTTTTCCTATTTCATACTATCTTTGTGCTTTTCTTTGTTTCAAAGGAGCTGTGAAAATAAAGCTTCATGTGGAAAACCAAAATAATTTCAGGCTTTTGTGCCCCTTTCCCCTGTAAATTTAGATGATTCCTGGCAAAAAGTGCTGGGCTTATTGGAGCAGGAGGAAAACCCCTAAAGGTTGGCTGTGTGTTCATAAATACATCTATTCAGCCTGTGTCTTCAGTACATTCTGAAAAGTATTTCCATGGACAGATGTTGCTACACGGCCTCGCATTTTCGGGCACGAGTTTTACCGAACCTTAAGGTAGTATGCGAGGTTGCTAGTGCTTAAAAAAATGCACAGTGGTGGTGTGGTTTGTCTGAGCAACAGTAACAAAGAAGCGTAGAAACCATTTCAGTCCCTTTTCTGAGTGTCTGTATTTTATGCATCTCTCACAGTTTTAAGTCCTTCCCTACAAGGTAGCACAGTCTCTGCTCCACGGACAGCACGGGAGCTTCGCTCCTCTCCTGCTCACAGAGATACGGAGAAGGCCCAGCTGCCATCTGGCCGCTGGAGATACCCCAGAGTTACAAGATATGATTCTTTCTCCTCCAGAAAATGCATCCAGATGGAACGAGGGGATTTTATGGGGTAAAAGAGACCAGCAGCAGCAGCTGCCGTGTTCTGGGAGGCTTGCGAGGCACCCAGGGGTGCCTGAGGCGTTTCTAGGCCCGGGCACCCTCGGGCCGTGCGTGCGGAGGCCCCGGCCGGCAGGTCCCCCGA
>NW_009228868.1:9720-49235 GCF_000690835.1 Fulmarus glacialis | reverse complement strand
TAAACCAAGACACGAATCTACAAATTTTTTGGCTTTGTTACATCAGTGTCTTGTATTGACAAGAAGTCCGAAGAAATAAGTGAGGAGAGCCAACCCGCATGGGTGGCTTCGTCAACATTGCTTAGAGTAATAGTTAAGCCAATCTGTAATACCTTTGTTTTACTGACTTCCAAATATTCTTGCAAATCTTCAAAATTGTATGCTTCCCTGGGTATAATACCAGGTCAAGTTAGTAGTCCTTGCTTTTGGGACTACAGAAGTTCCTTCAAACCCATGAAAAAATACCATACAACCCATATAGTTAACAATCTGTAACACTTAACAACAGTCCTTTTGAACTCAATTCAGTAGCCTAAATATAGCCTTTTCGTGTCATTTGGGTCACTCTAGGATACCCAAGACACTACATGAGGCTGGCATATATAACCAAGTAGTTAGAGGAGATCTATGCTCTCTGGAGCAGCTATGTGTGGACAACTGGCGGTTACATCTCATGGGCCATTCTGCTTCTATTGATATACATATATACACATAAATGTATGGTATGCGTTTGTATGTATGTATTTATATAGTACATGTAAGTGTATATATGTGTATATCCGTAGCACAATGGCCCATATCTATACCTACATATGCGTGTACATCTCTGAGAGGCCTGTTTGGGGGGACAAAAGCTATAAACTTTCTACGCGTGCCCTTTTTTTACTTATAAAACAAACAGCAAAAGATGAGTCAGAATAATTTGCCGGTATAACTTACCCATAAACAGAGACAAAAGTGTTATTTATTATAGAAGTTCACTCACCTTAAGAATCTCTCTACCAGCATAATAAAAGGCTTTCCTCTATCTTTTATGATGTATATCTTTCATGTTTGTGCTTTCAGGTGAAGTGTGGCCTACTGTGTTCAGAAACTGATGTAGGCAATGTAGATAGCGTTTCCATTTGGCATTAAGGTCTTTCTTCTAGTATATGCTTTATTACCACTGCCTATATGGAACTCCAAATAAATTTCAAATACATTATTGGTATTTAACTTCTACCCCACACAAATTAAAGACAGCTTTTATAGACATGAATTGATCATAGTACCTATCCACCTTAAAAAAAAAAAGATAGTAACACTTAAGTATTTTCAAAAATGCTTTGGTTTCTGAAATAGATATCTCTATTATTAGCTTTCCAAACAGAACTTGTTTTCTTCTTGTATTATCAACACATTTTACTTTAAAAAAGAGCAAATTTTGATAATGTTCAAATTGAAATTTGGCATAGAGTTCTCTTCTGTGGTCTTTTCATTTCGTAAATCAAAGGCAGAATAAAAGCATTAATTTTCTTTTTCCAGGCTACTGTCAATTTTTGCATTGAATTGTTCAGATTGATTCATATTTCCTTTGGAGACTTACTGATCGTCTACAACTAACTGAAAGATATGATATTCAAACTGAACTACAAGAAAATTTAATCACTCTACCAGTTCTACAAAATGAACACAAGCATAGTGTTGGAAACACCAAGGAGGCTCAGACCTACTAACCTTACATAATTCAAATTCAGTATATGAAGGCATGTGAATATCTGATATACAAAGGTGGCGCTTTGTGGAAAAGTGAAACACTGAATAGTTGAAAACCGATACCTAAATTTGAAACCTTTACTCAATAATGTTGTCTAAATGGGTCTGCAGAACTAATTACAAGAGCACAACAAGCTAGAAACAGAACAGACTGACGTGACTAGAAGTGGACTGGAGGAGATGTGAAATATCTAATAGCCACATTGGTTCAGACCCAGGATCCCTATAGCCCTGTAATCTTGTCTTCAGCAACAGTGGCTACAAACGGATGTTCAGTGAAGAGAAAGAACAGGACAAGTATATGTGATATTTCTCCTATATATTCTCCTAGCTTCTATTTTCTGCTCACAGGATTTGCTGAGCCTAATCCAGTTATCTATTCAACAATCCTCAATGGAACTATCTTCCAAGTTGTTTTCATTCTCCCTTGAACTCATACAAACTCTTTGCATCCATAACAATCTTTGTCAGGGAATCTCACAAATCCCTACTGTGTGGGAAATTACCTCCTTTCGCTTGTTCTGAACCTGGTTTCTTGAAGCTTCACTGCAGGTGAAGAGAGGTCTAGGGTTCATTCTCTTTCTGGAAAAACTACTTAACACTCAGTCCCTATCCATTCTCTTTATTAAATCCAAAACTGGAATCCAAAATGACCCATCAAACCAACTTCGAAAACCCCTGGAGGAACCTGAAGCCATTAAACATCTCCCTGCTTTATCTGAAAGTCCTAGATATGATTGCTTGTCTCCTTTGGTACTGATGCTGTCCTCCTTAGCAGCTGGGTGCCCAGTTTCATGATTAAGGCAGGCTGGGATATGAAAAAGAGGCAGAACAGCATTAAAATTCTCTATGGACAATTTGGAAGGAGCACTCTGAGCATGTCTAACACTTACAGCAATACACTAAAAGAAAGCCTAACAAAAGTTAGTTGCTTATTTGATTTTATTTTATTTTAAGTGATGAAAGTATGAGTAGAAGCAAGACTGTAGCCTAGTGGTTAGAAATTTCACTGGGGAAAATGAAAACTTGCATTTTGGTCCTGCTCCCAGAACTATTTGTGCTTTATTCAAAGTCTGCTTTCATATGAAACTTACAAAATAAGTTTTAGATGAACACTGTAATGTGCAACCTCAAAAATACAGGAAGACTAACGATTTCTCTGGGGTCTATTTAAGCTCAAACAGCTTCATGCAAAGTATACATGCTATGGAGAGTTCATAGCACCAAGAGAGAAAGGCAGGCTCAAAAACCTACTGGGGACAGGGTATGTAGCCATCGTTAAGGCAAAGTTTCTGCCTGCGAAAGAGACAGAATATGGAAAAATGCTCATTAGATCACTAGATCAAAATTGTTAGATACAAAACAAGATTTATACTTCTGATAACCCTCTCTGGACCCATCCTTCCTTGAACACATATCTAAATGTGAGGTCAAAGAAACAGTTTCCACATTCTCATTATGGTCCTAGATGACAATGATACTAACACATGCAACTCTTCCATTCAAAACGTAGGAAGGCAATTACAAAGTGTTCTCATATTTTCTGGGCAGAGGGGTTAAGGTATTACATTTACATGAATTATGGTTTTCCAACTGAAAAACAGAAACTATTTTAAACTATATTTATCCTCACTAATGACTAGCTTCTTGCCAAATTTTCAACTAATGGTTATTTTTGTGCCTAAACTACCAGGATAACTTTAATATTTTTGTGAGTGATAAAAACAAAGGAATTCTCAAGTGAATCTGCCACATCACTCAGAGCTTACCTTAGTTTTATATTTGTACATGTAATTGCAGACCTCGGTTGATGTATCATATAAGCACTACTCCAGTGCTGTAATACCATGAAAAACAATGGCTAGCTTGCTGCTAGTTTGTTTACTTACCCTCACTAAAGTAAGCTGCAGTAATTCGTAAAATCATTCATCCATGATCCTTTTGTGCCTGACACATCCAAAATTTTTCACTTCCCTATGTCCCAATCTCATATATATCCTGTATGTGCATAACACCCCACCCAATCTCACAGTACGATTTATACACTAGCACTAAACAGTGTTCTCAGAACCGTCTATAAACATTAAATGTCAGGAATATTTTTCCTTATACAATACAGGGAAGTTGCAGGGTTTGTCCAACACATACCAATTTAGTAATAGAGCAGGCTGAAACCTATAAAAAAGATAATGGTTTCTAGTTTCTTGATCTATGTGCATTTCCTCAGTGAATATCATCCATCAATAAAGTGTAAGACTCAAAGGCCACTACTACGTACAATGTAATTTTGCAGGATCCAAAATTCTAACAAAACTAAGAAATCTGGAGCTGAAATAAGGCAACTTTTGAAAACCAAAAACTATTCAATTGATATTCCTGCCAGCCAGCTGTGTAATCTTATCTTTGCTGCTCAAAGGTGATAAATATCAATGGAAATGCTTCCTGTTAAACAGAGAAGAAAGCATAGAAGATACCACTGTACTATAATCCAGTCATCTGTCTCAGCATTTCACTGGAGGATCTGCAGCTGAACCATATGAAACTGCACTGAGAAGTGGTAGGATTAGTCAAAATAGTGAGAGCCACTCTAAGTGGTTTAATAAATAAATAAAAAATATTTTCCCCTAAGACATATTTTCCAATTGTGCAATTTTCTTCTTGTGGCTACTTAGCAACAGCAGTCATTTTCCACACAGGAATCCTCCTGGTACGCTGAAAGAGCCCCAGGCAAACTACCATATACAATATTCATTATTCATTATTCTGAATGCATAAGTGGAAAAAAGAAAAAAAAGTACTGAGTTCAAAATAACACTTTATTGTTTGGCAATTGTTACAAAATATCTTTTGCCTATATTCCACACAAAATTTTAAATTATTAATCATAGTTGGCTTTTCTCAATATAAAAAACGAAATTCTAAAAATCTGCAAATCACTGACATCAGTCCATTGCCACAGCATTCAGCCACATTGGGAGCCACCGTGCAGTTCAATAGCTCTGCAACAATTTCAGATACAATCCTAGTTGAAATAAGTGATTCAACATCAAAAATGTTGGACACTTGCCTTCCCTAGTGTGTCTAAGGATACCAGCAGCAATAGTACTTTGGGAACAAAAATGGAATATTTAGAAAACTTAATGTAGACAGAACCATACCACTTCATCATCAAAATACACCTATTGCAAGATCAAATCCATTTCTAGTTCATTATAATTTAGTAGTATTGTGGTTACTCAAAGGTGCTAATTAAAATCTGGCTGCACTGTTTAAGCTCCATCTGTTCTCTCCTCCTCTCTTACCCTGTTGCGAGATTGGTTGGAATATTCATATCCACAAGAGTAAATCATGTCCTGTAAAGATGGGTATCTGATTAATACAAGAAGGGGTGCAGAAAAAAAGAAAAATGTGTTGCTACTGTATGATGACTATGAACACAGTTCAGCAAAATCTTTAAGCATGTGCATAAGCTTCTGTGAAAATCCTTTAAAGCTGTTATCAAGGTTTGAAACTTTGATAAAACAGAGATCCTACACTCTCTTAGACTTTCCAGATTTCAGGTAATCTTTGTTTCTGTTTTTCAACTTTTCAACATTCTTCTAAAATCATAGGCAAATGAAACAGTACTTTCTGTGCTGGTATACTTCAAGCACGCTTGTCAATCCTTCATGCTGTTTCCCTGTTTCAACATCCAACATCCATTTGCTCTTTTTGTCACAATATTACACAGGCAGATCTCGGTTGCTTGGTTCCCTCAATATACTTTCCAGAACAATTGTTTCCTGAGACACAGAATAAGATTATAATAAATGTGCAAATACAACATTCACTTGGCTCATTCTATGACTCATGCTCAGGGTCCTGCTCCCCTGACTGGCTGCAGTGCCGTACTCATTCCTGGGATCACTTGCTGGAGTGATCCAACCAGCTCAGGGCAAGGACTGTAAATTCTGCTGACTTTCCCAGGAAACACCAGCACAGCTGACAGCCCCATTTGTTGTAGGGTTCCCTTTAGATAGTATGTATACATACTCAGTTTAGTTTTCCCCTTCCAGAGCAGCTCTATTGCCCTGAACACAGAAGGACTTGCATCTTCTTCACCTGCAACCAGGCAGAAAAATGCATGTCTTATCACTCAGGTACACTGGTACAACCCTCTCATTATCCAGGACATAAAATATATTAAGAATTGTGCCTCAGTGCTGCATGAGTGACATAAGTCCCAGCACTATGTGGTATGGATGCAATCAGCCACTCTAGAGAGGGCTAACTTTGAGTTAGTTCATTGGTGTGGTCCACAAAGACAATATGAGAACACAACCTAAGGGCTTATTTACTTTGGAGCAGATGGATCATTGTACAGTCCGGTAAAAACAAACAAATTTATATGGAGCAATACTGCTGGAGCACAAGTCTTATGAGGAGCGGCTGAGGGAACTGGGACAATTCAGCCTGGAGAAGAGGAGGCTGAGGGGAGACCTCATCGCGCTCTACAACTACCTGAAAGGAGGTTGTAGCGAGGCGGGGGTTGGTCTCTTCTCCCAAGTAACAAGCGATAGGACGAGAGGAAATGGCCTCAAGTTGCGCCAAGGGAGGTTTAGACTGGACATTAGGAAAAATTTCTTCACTGAAAGAGTGGTCAGGCCTTGGAACAGGCTGCCCAGGGAAGTGGTTGAGTCACCATCCTTGTGATGTGAAGTATTTAAAAGACGTGTAGATGTGGCACTTAGGGACATGGTTTAGTGGGCATGGTGGTGTTGGGTTGACAGTTGAACTCGATGATCTTAGAGGTCTTTTCCAACCTTAATGATTCTATGATTCTATGCTGCTACTCCAAAACTTCTAGATGAATGAAAATTTTCTTGCATGCTAATTAAAGCCTACTGAAAAAGGAATAAAAATGGCATTTGCAACCAGGTTGAACAAACTTCTTTACAAATACGTTTGCCTCTACTTGATTATGAGTCACTGTAGATACGCAGATTGATTATCATACATCTCTGAAGGGTTTGCAGGCTTTTACTTTGAAGACAATACTAAAGTATTATTGTCACAATGACACCTCAATGAGTAGGAGATAATTAATTGAAGCATGCAAAAATTTGCCCAGAATTAATGCTTTCAGCAGACAAAGTAGCGTATCACTGTTACAACGCCCCTGCGATCAGCATTTATGACAGAGCATTATGACTAGTGGTAAAAATCAATGTTGACAATGGAAAGCATATGTGAAACAGCACATTGCTTTAAGCTGATTCATTCTGATCCCTTTGAAGACAGTGATAGTTTGGCTTCAAACTTAAATTAGAACTTTTTAAGACCTTAAAAATGAAAACTAGGAAACAACAACTGGAGCTAGCAATCCTGGTTATAAAAGTAGTCCGTTTGAACTAGAAAAAGGACATTCTCTAGAAAAACTGCAAAAGGGAGGAATTTGTATAACAGCAGATAAAAGCTGGCACTCACTGAAAATACATCATAATCACTACTATTTGAAATGCAAACTCGGGGGGGGGACGACAAACAAACAAAAAAACACACAAAAAAAACCCAAACAAACAAAAAAAACCCTCAGACACATTTAATTATCCACTCAAAATAACTGTGGAACAGTTGTTCTAGCATAAGATCCCATGTTATTTAAGCCAAATCAGAATAAGGTAATTTTACTAGGGTGGGGAGGAATTAAGTAGGGAAGATCACCCATTAAAAAGCTTTAATGAAATGACCGAAGATGACAACAACTATTTTCAAGAAGATTTCCTAGTGTAGACAAATTTGCAGAAAATATAACATAGTAGAATGTTGTCTGGGTGATCCACTGTAGGAAAGCGAAGAAGCAGAAAGTGGTATGTCCTGGAGCAGTAGGGTTATAAATTAAAAAAAAAGCAATAAGCTGAGCTATTTCGTATAGGAAAATGGGCAGCTGTCCAAATTAGGAATAGGTAGATGGAAATTACCTGTGCTTACCTTTGATTTCACCACTGGAAAAGCTGTCTTGCAGTATTTAGTTTTAGGATATTGTTATCACAGTGTATTGCAGGAAATCTGAATGTCGTAAAAATGTATTTTAAAATCAATATAAGGACAGAAAATGTTATAAAATTTGAGAAATAATTTCAGGACTTAACTATCAAACTCTAATTGCTATGGCTCTGCTAGTCGTGTATTCTAACGACAATGGATCGTAACCTTCATTTGGACAGGGCAGGGAGGGGCAAGGGATAGCTAACCACTTATTAACCACAAACCTGATTTGTAAAAGGAGCCTCCTACATACAGAATAAATAAATTTCAACATCTAAGAATATTGGTCTGAAGCAACAGCAAATTTGAAGTAAAAAAACCTTAGTGAATACATTACACAATGTACCTTTTTCCAGTGCTTCCAAAAGAGAAAGCAAATATTAACAAGCATAAAAACATAGACTTCATAGAGGAGGGTAGTCAGCCAATGTATCTGGATATGTGCCAAAAGTCTGAGATGAAAAAAGGAATGAAGAGTAAGAATTTGTACAGACTCAGAGCTGTTGAGTGAACAATGAAATCAGAAATCTTTATGTTTTCTGCATTAGATGGTCCGAAATTGACTGAAGCTTATGCTTTTTTCTCGCTCAACACTCTCGGTGGGTTTTGGCAGATACTTCTGCCCAATGAAAATGTTGAATCAACATCATGTATAATATCACTTGGAAGAGTGTTTTTTACCAGTAAGCACGATTTTGAAACTGCCTCTTTAACGAAAATAAACGTCTGAATTCTGGAGCCCGGTAATAATAACAGTTGTTAGCAAAAATGTCAACCTTATGGGTTAGAGGGAAATAGGGTAGCTATCCATGGCTCTTAGGAAAAAGATAATTGGCACAAGTGTACTAGCCTAACAGGCCTCTGACAAATAAAGTCTCTCGAGTAGAAATTGCCATGGGAGACCCTGGAACTTTCCTCCTCTGAAACAAGATGCCACCTTCTTTCTCACAGTTCAAGAGTGTGGTTCATTAAGGCAGGAGAAAATAAATAAATAAATAAATAAAAAACATGTACTCCACTCACAGATGTCTGCATATAGTACCTTTTCCACAACAGTAGCATTATTTGCAAAGCTCTAGCATTTCAGATTGTTTTAAGAACGGTATTATGAAGCTTACACAGAGAGAGGTCTCGTCTGGCAGCACAATTTGTTTCTCTTGCAACCATGTTTTGGGCAGCAGAGTGTACTGACATCTTTTTCTTCATTTCAAAATTAGGCAGTTCTGCCATTTTCTACCTTCCTTGACTACCAGTCACTAAAACTTGGCAAACTTTTCATTACCCTGTTTGACCTACAGGCCACCCCTTATGCACACTGCTAGTAATACATTGGAAAAGAAAGATACTGCCACTAACTCAGGAACCCTCTGAGCTGCAAACTGCTGCAAGTATTCTTGGGGAAATATTATCACAAATTGATTCTATTCTTATACCGTTAAATATGCATCCACTTTTACCACTGCTGGAGACAGGACATCGTGCTACATAAACATTTGATCTGACCCAGTGTAGCCATTCTTTTGTTCTTGGAGTTCATTCGAATCAAGCTGTTTGCTTAGCCTAATATACTACTTAACTTCTGTTTCAGGGATGAAATCAAATGTCTTTGATCTCATGGATTATAGGACAGCAAGGTATAAGCAGACTGCATCTTACATGTGAGAAAAGTAGTTTAGAAATGTTCTACATCCGTTGATGAAAACATATCAGAGAACAGCATTTTTAAAAAGCCAAGTATATAGTCAAGAGTTATCAGCTTAGAAATGCTCTGCACCCTTTGATGAAAACACATAGTACAATAGCATTTTTAAAAAGCCAAGTATATGGGCATGATGTATTTTAAATAGTTTATCAAAACCAGAGAAATCTCAAACTAGAGGGAAACATGCTATAAAGTCTCTGTATCATCCACAGAATTCAGTCTTGCAGATATACCCTTGTAACCACTGTTCTCCTCAGAGCACAGAAGAGTCTTCCCTCTAGCTTCTTATTTTGTAGAAACCAGACAAGTTCGCACGAGGTCCTGAGCCATTTCCTAGAAAGAATCTTCTCTAAAGCAAGTGTAAAGAAATTCTTCCGGAAACCTTTAAAAGCCACAAACTACTTCCAAGTGATTATTACCAGGAGCTAAAAAGTTTTGCAAAACTTGCATGCAATCATAAAGGGCAGAAACAAAGCCGCAAAAGCAAGAGTATCGCTCAATACAGACTCAATTTCTGAGGGCCCAGGTAAACCCAGTCTTGATTACAGTAACTCATTTCCACAGCTACAGGTGACAGGCAGCCCAAAGTGACCCACGGTCATAATGACACTCTCACATTCAAGAGGACAGAAGACATAACTGCTTCATGTTTGCAAACAGTGGTGAACATTTTGATTAAAATTAAACAAGGGCAAGTGCTAAGTTAAGAGAAGTGAAATCAGGGGCATAACAATACACAGCTATATGAGCCCTTGAGCACAGAAAAGCAAAATGGCAACCCATCATAAGAGTTCCCTTTCTGCAGCTAAGAGGATAGACACAGATCCAAACGGGGGTCTGCTCAGCCGTGAACATACCATGGGACAGGAGTACAAACACCTCACAGCTAAAAGGGCTGATCTGGCCCACAAAAGCTCCTGCAAAATCCACACCTACTTGTCCTTTTGGACTTATCTAAATCAGTTTTTGTGTTATATTCACTACCATGATGTCTGGACGTCTTTTAAAATGTCCGTGCTGACCCAAGCTGTATTTTACTTCTCTCTCACCTAGTCTCTGTCCTAAATTTCTCCTCCTGTGTATAATAACTCTGTCTTCCACATTATTTTTTTCCCAAGCGTTCAGCAGTGTGTTCCTTACCCGCAATGAAAAAAGAGGGAAGGGAGCAAAGACAAGAGTTACTAGAAGAGTTATACTTTCTCCCTGGAAAATAGGAAGTAACTGCATCACTTAAATAAAAGCAAGGAAGAGGAATTGGATTGAGAAAAATGACAGACCACAGATACCCCTCCCGGGGGATAACTCCTCAGGGCACCCAGTAGCACACAGCAAACTTTCCGTTATCCCACAGGTTCTTACAAGATGAACCCACATGGATTCCTCCCATCACTCAGGGAGTCCTACAGATTACCCTAAAATGCACACGTGTTATTTGCATGAGTAAGATAGAGTGGTGGAAATGGAGCTAAAAATATATCCATCTTTCCATCTATCAATGCAGAATATCTAGTTGTATAACTGTCTGGAATTCAGAAAGAAGCTTGGGCAAATTTTTTTCACATGTGACATCTAAGAATCATGAAAAAAGAAGACAGTCATTGTGCATCAGGAGGTATTGAAGAGTTAAGATGGATAGACTGTAGGTAATACTGGGAAGAAACTTGACAGGATTATGGCCACTATTTGGTTACTAAAGCTTATCAAAGGAAAGAGTTGTATTTTTATTTCTGTATTTTAAAAGGATCAAGATTAATTAAAGAAATAAAAGTTAAATAGGAATCAAGTTAGCATTTGGTGATGTAATTCCATTTTCTTACAGGTGTTCTTCTGACCCTGTTTATGTAAGTAGCAAGCTTTCCTTTTATCCTTCAGGTCTTTTGCCAGCTTCTTCTCTTTCCTAAGTTATCGTAATCCTTTGTGAACTGTAGTAAAATCTCAGACATTCATGCAGCAATGGGATGATGTTACTAACAAGAAATTTCTAAGAGTATACATGCAAAAGAAGAGATCATTTCAGAATGAGAAGACCGATGCTGAATAGCATGTTATTACTTTCCTGCAATATACAAAAAAGTAACAGGAGATTTGCTGTCCCCGCATGTTAGAAAAACATAGGGAAAAAAAAGGTGTTTTTTTTCTTAAAACATTGGTCCTAAGCCAGAGATCCATGGAAAATCAGAGCAGTGTTTCTGAGACATAAGGTGGTTAGGAAACACTCACGTATATTTTTATGAACTTAAATATTGTTCTCCTTAAATGTCTGAGAGTTTTCCTAGAAATTAATTGGGTTTGATGCTTTCTTTTTCCCCTTACCAATTTCCATATGTAAGATGATGGAATGCCATTTCACCAGATCACAATGCCCAAGTTAATACC
Organism: Fulmarus glacialis; assembly: GCF_000690835.1. Lineage (NCBI taxonomy): Eukaryota > Metazoa > Chordata > Aves > Procellariiformes > Procellariidae > Fulmarus > Fulmarus glacialis. The sequence goes on along the minus strand of NW_009228868.1, from coordinate 37,555 downwards.
AGCTTCAAGAGCAGATGAACTTTCCTTCACATTTTGACCCATTTTTAATCTCTGTGCTGATTTAATTCATTGAATGTCATACATATATTGTCATATTGTCTGAACAATGCAGATAATGCATGATCCTAAGAAAGAGGAATAGCTGAACTGAGACAGAGGAAAAATATAAGTTCCTATGAAACAAGTTGAGGACCAGGATTTCAATGGCGGTGTTCCCTGAATGCTCGCAGTATTCTGCTCAGAATCAGAAAGAGAGGTGGAGTACCAAGATTTTTACCTACTTCAGAATATGGCAGAAAGAATAGAGATTCAGTTTCATTAGGAATTAGGGCTGCTTCTTCCAAAAAAGGAACCTTGAGCTGAAGAAAACAGGAACCGAGCTGCTGGTGCTTAAAACTAAGCAGGAAAATTATGAGTAAGCTTTTAAACAAAAAAAGTAAAAAAATGCCAATGCTGGAAAAGAGACCACACCATACAAGGTAACACCACTGTTACAGATGAAGATAAGAAAATTCAGTGCAATCAGTATCAGAGGGTGGAAGCAGTCAAACAGGCAACAGCAAACAAGCTGTGAATTTAACTAGAGTGCCAAGAGAACAAAAAAGTTGGTACATGTGCTTCCACATGAATGCTGGAAGGCGTAAGAAATATGATGACGGAACTGCAACGTCTAGCCCTAAATGAAGGCATGGACATCCTGGGCATATCGGAAACTTAGCGAATCATCTGTGATGCTAGCATACAAAATACACAGGAAAAGGTAGAGCAACCCACTCTATCAGAAGCAGATAGAGTACCTCTGTATGTTAAAGAGAGCCTAATCAAAACAAATAGATGAACTAAGTACCTCAAAAAGTAGCATAGACTCTACAGGGATTGAAATATCAGACCTAAGCAGGAAAGGATGAATGCAAGTCTACCAACTGGAATGATGACATAGTTTCTGATATGCTTAGGGACATGAGGCAACATGTGCAGAAAATGTGATAATAATGTCAGATTTTAGCTCTCTCCATGTAGGTAAATAAAATGTATCAGGATATAATACAATGACCGAATAAAAGACACCATTAATTATTGTTTCTTGGAGCAAATAGATAGTCCACCATAAAAGATGTAGTGCATGACTTGGTTCAAAAATCTTGCATAGTGGAAGAGCCCTTCTATAACAGCAACCATAGCATGCTTAGATTCAACATCTCTGCAGAGGTATGAAACTCTAAATAACCCCCACAATTGTCCTCAGCCTCAAAAGGACATAGAAATAAAGAATCATATTAAAAACCCACAGGGGGACCTGAGAGAATTAAATCCTTAAAAGTGGCTACTTGAGGACAGGAACACAGAGACACTTAGGAAAGGCTTGAGAAAGGGCAATGTGAAGTAGATTAGAAGCAAGAAGACAACCTTCCAAAAGCTGAAGTTGTGTCTAAAGGAAGGAAACAGAAAGGCTGATGAGCTCTGGGAGTTTAAGTGTAAGCACACAATAAGGCAGGACAAAAAAGCGTTTGAGGAACAACTAAAGAAGCAAAACTAATGCTACATTTTTCTTGAAACACTTCAGGAGCAGAAGCCTGCCAAGGTGTCTGTAGGGCCAACTGAAGATCACGGCACAAAAACAGCAAGCAGAGCAAAAAGACCAATCCTTTGCAGAAGTATGTAGAAGTAACTGGAGAGTTTTTAAAGGAAACCTGAACTTGTTTTGTGAGGAACTCAGAAAAATATCTGTCTGAAATTCAGGTGAGTGTAGAATAGACTATAGAAAGATTTGAAAAAGTGAATACAAAAAAATTGCCAGAACCAGGTGGTATTCACCCAGGATATCTAAAGGAACTCAAGAATGAAATAACTAAGTTATAATCATAAGTGGTACACTCTCAAATCTGCCTTTGTACCTTATGATTGGCGAATGGCAAATATAATATGGCAATTTTTAAAAAATGTTGCAGTGTAGCTCTGTGAAGTTGCAGACTGTACTGGCAATTTAAGAGAACATATGAGAATAAAATTAAGAGACACCTGCATAAACGTAATTTAGTCAGGAAAAATCAACACAGCTTTTGCTAAAGAAGACCTGCCTTATTACCTTCTTGGTATTCTGTGTACAGCTGACACAATCTAGTTCAGTTTTCAAAAGCCTTTTACTAAAGTGTCTTGCCAAAACTATGAGGAACTGCTGAAAGCCTTTACAAAATTGTATGACTGGCCACAAATTAGCAGATGAAGTTCAAAGTAAAGGTGAAGGCACATGAGGAAAAAGGACGCGAAATTTATACGTATGATGCCAAAATGATACACACTGAGCTGACCGTTACCATGAGTCATGATGGATGTTCCATGAAAACATCAACCCAGTGCTCAGTTTAGGTCAAAAAAGGCAAATCAAATGCTGGGAATTTTTAGGGAAGGGACAGAGAACAGAACAGAGAACTCTGCAATAAATCTGCATATAAATGTATGGTTTGTCTATACCTGGAATACCAGTTGCAGTTTTGGTCCCTTCCTCCTAAGCAGGATATGGATGGACACAAAAGATTCAAGATAACCAAGGATGACCAAAGGTCTGGAATATATGCAGAATGTTCCTTTTGTATGAGGGATGAAGGATAAAGCAAACTAGGACTGCACCCTGAAAAACAGGTAACTTAGAGGGAGTATGATAGAGGTCAACCACATCATAAATGACATGGAGAAAATGGGTGGGCTTTGACTGTTTACTCTCTACCAGTACAAGAACCACAGGGCATGAAATGAAGCCACTAGGAGCCAGGTTCAAAACAAGCAGAGATAAATCTTTGTGTGACGGAGAGCTTGTTGCTAAAGGATTTTCCAGATGCTGTTAGTTCACTTGGATTCAAAGGGACACAGAGCGAACTTAGAAGATTAATCCACTGAAGTTCACTAAATACTCAAAAGCTCCATCTGGCTCAGAAAATCCCTAAACTAACTGAAGACAGGGAGAGTATTAAAGGGAGCGTATGCATTTACTTTTCCCTCCTGCACCGTTCTTACCTTTCTCCCTGCTAGAAACAGAGTTGGGCTAAAGGGAAGGGGAAGTGCATTCTCACCATCAGTCTTTGAGCTTTTTCAGAATTATAACCTCCCCACAGTGCCTGAAGGAGGGGTTCCAGCACATGTGTGGAAAGAAAGTGCCACAACATATCTTTCACCTGTTCAATAGGTCTTATCCCATAGGCCTCCAATTACTGCTATGTGCCCTAATTTGGCTGTGCTGTTAATAACGTGCAAATAGCCGAGGTCTGTCCAGATGCTGCACAGTCTCAGTACAAAAAGACAAGGGGAAATAGGGTAGAAGTGCCTTTTTCTTTTGAGCAGCACTTGGTTAGAGTGCACCAGAATGGACCCTAGATTCAGCACATTGTCTTGGAATATTAACATGCAAATATTATCATCTGCAGAGAGCTATTCTAGATCCATACCTGTTTACGCAAATCCTGTCAAGCACAAGTGTTTAGATAATCAAAAGTCCTTCTAATAACCTGATTATTTTTCTTAAGTGCTCTGAACAACAGTGATACACATGAGATAGTTCTATCCTGCTGCATACTGTAATTTTTACCACTTCATGCATTTATGCGTCTGGCTCTAACAAAACATTATCATTTGATTTAAGAAACATTATAGGACTGCATTATAGGAAGTCTAGTGACGCTGTCAGTAATTAAGGTTGTGCAACAGTTCTTTTCGTATTTTCAGCTTCTTATAACAGTTTGGGCTGAAATTTATTTCAGTGATTTGCTGTGCTGTACACAGGTTAATTTCTTCCATGAATAATCTGCGATGTTCCCAAGGACAACGCTAAGGAAAGTGCATCATTTTGCCTGCATTAAAAAATTCATTGTCCCTTTATTGACCATCTCACACACTGCTATACTTTGAAGCAGAGATCAAAAACATAGCGGAGTCTGACCAGTATGTCAGGAGGGTCTTAAGCTTCTCTGTGAAATTCTACTTCAGTTTGGCCAAATTAGATAGTTCTTATCAGCTAAAATCTCTCAGTGTAAGAGGAAAATTATTCTCAAATCTCATACCACGTGTTTTAAGAACATCATCTACTTTCATATCAACTTTCAGCTCAGTTATTCTAGCACTGCCTTTTAGCTTAAATAGCACTATCCATTACCTGAAGATTACAGGCCTTGACTCACAGAGTTCTGTCATATCCCTCATACCTCTTCCAGACCTCTTCTTTTCAAATTACAGTTTATACATTTTTTGCTCATCTTCTAGTTCAAACCAATTTTCTAGCACACATGTGACCTGAACAAGGCTAACTAGAATTATATAAAATATAATACAGAACCTTATACAATTGTATAGATATTTCGCTATATCACAGGATATAAGAATCACTGAGGTGGGAAGGGACCTCTAGAGATTGCTTAGTCTAACCCCTCTGCTCAAGTACGCTCAACCAGAGCACGTTGCGTAGGACCATGCCGACCCAGATTTTTAGTATCTCCACAAGTGGAGACTCCACAACCTCTCTGGGCAGCCTGTTCCAGTGTGTTTGACCACCCTCACAGTAAAAAAAGTTTTTTCCCATGTTTACGTAGAATTTCCTGTTTCAGTTTATGCCCATTGCCTCTTGTCCTGTCACTGGGCACCACTGAGAAGAGTCTGGCTCCATCTTCCTTACTCTCTCCCATCAGGTATTTATACATATTGATAAGATCCCCCTGAGACTTCCCTCCCCTCCAGGCTGAACAGACCCAGCTCTTTCTGCCCCTTAGATGCTCCAGTCCCTTAATCACCTTTGTGGCCCTTTGCTGGACCAACTCCAGTACATCTATCTCTCTTTTGTACTCGGAAATATCCACTGAAACACCTGAGCATCTTGCCTTGATTACAGCTGCATTAATAGTATCAGTTCATAACCATCCAATTACAACTAATATATTGATGTATGCCTACATACATCTAAACATACCTAAGTATACCCGAGTTGAAGTATACTTTAGTTGCTTTCAGGCAGGGAGATCTCCGTCTATAGGGACAATTGACAATATTTCTTGCTAAGTTCGCGATCTTTCAGTTTATACCATTACAATTCAATTTTACAGTTCAGTAAACTGTACAGTTCAGTTACTACGGACCTTATGCTTTGGGGATTTTAATCTTCTCCGATTTAGTTAATACTTTTTCCTGTGATTTCCCCTCAAATGCTTCAATTAATGTTGATCAAACCGATTGGGTTTTCTTTGACTGGAAAATCTCTTATCAAAGTAGTAATCAGATTACTGTGGCACAATCAACTTTTGGTAGATCAGTATTTCATTTTAATTCATCTTCTCTGTACCACCTAGTTTTTAATCCCTCTTTCCTTCAAAACATGGTCTAAAGCTTAGCACGTAACTGAAGTCAGACTGTAGTTAGCCACTCACGGTTTTCCTTTTCAAATAACAGATACTATCTTTGCCAGTATGTAATCAAAATATTTACAACTTTACAGATGATAAAAATATCAGGTTTAGAATCTCAAGAATAATTTCTTCTCAAACTATTTCATCATCCTAACTTAAATACATTCAACTGTAAGTTTTAATTTCACCTTTGTTTGGTCATTTCCATGTCATACACTTATTCTTTTCAGCTATCCTGCCTGTCTCATAAATCAGTATTGAAAACACAGGCAAAGAAGTTTTTTTTAATCATATGTAAACTATTTCCAGCAACGTCTTCATGTTCAGAATCATAACCTAAGAAACCATGTCAGATTTACAGAGGAAGTGAGAACTTAAAGCTGCCACTTATGCCTCAGGTTTAGATATGAACATTTAAAGTGCTTTATAATGCTAAGTGCTGAGAAAAATAAGGTCTCAAAAGTCTCTAAATTCTATTAATCTAATTTTTATCACATGCATGATCTCTAAAATAGAAATTTTACTGCCCTCTTGGCCTTGGTGATTTTGAAATAGTGTCCTATACTAAACCACCAAAAGACTTATAAGGAAATTAATAAATTTAATGTGTGTCCATAATATTTTCATAGCAACATTTAAAATAAGGACTTTACCATACATTACACAACGATGACAAAACATGGAATAGTTATTCACCAGTTGCGCATCTTGTACGCCTGAAGAAGAAATTTTGTAAGAAATATCATGCAATCATGTAATTACAATTCTATCGTACACACAATAAAGCTGAATTAAGAATAGAATAGCAGTTCTTACAAATTTTGCAATCTTCATATTTTTCCTTTGCTGTTCATTATTTATCTGGTGAACACATCACTGAAAAGTAATTAAAAGCATCTTTCTCATGAACAGTAAGGCATCAAGTATAAGCATCTGTGCATGCTTTGCTTTTGATTTCCTAAAATACAGTTTCACAGCTGAGAGAGTACTTTATGTCAATGGAGAAAACACATTGTTTCCCAGGCAACATGCTGGAACATGTGCCAAAAGACATTGTCTGACACTCTAAGGAGTGTTGTGATACCTGCCATTAAATATCAAATTGGATGACAAAAAAAAATCTTTCCTTATTCTCATACAAAACAGAATTCCAAAAATAAATGGAAAGAAGAGGAAGGCAAGCAATATTTATAGAATAACCATAACAAACACACTACTCTCTTAAAAATGTCTCCAAAACTTCCTCTTGACTTGCAGTTGAAAAAAACTACAGTCACCAAGAATTTATTTCAAACTGCTCTGTCTAGTTTCCCTCTTCTCTTCCTGGGTCAAACCAGGAGGAAAAAAAATGCCTCCAAAACATTAAGATACCCAGATGATGCAGTTCAGTTGTACTGTGTTCAGATACATACGGTAACCAATAATAGAAGACATTAGCTTTTAGATAACCTGGTGGTGACTTAAAATTGACCCTTCAAAGAAAAATCATTTTGGATATAACAACAATAATATATTTTGTCTAACAAAGGATCTATAAGTAGCAACTTGCATTCAGACAAAAGACAGTTAAATCGTGGCACTGACTGACTGTAGCTAATACTGATTGCCTTCAGGGAAAAAGGACATGCACAATCATCACAGGTCAGAGTTTGCACACTAGAAAGCCCTTTTATGCCAATATGACCAGCAAAATCAGACACAAATCATTTCTATACAGATCGACAGAGAAGTTCTCCCCATCTTAGGGGAAAAATGGCTTCATGTCAAAACCCTTCCATAACCATTTTTCCAGTCATTCCTACAGTCATCAGCCTAGGACTCTACTCAAAGAAGTATTACAATTTTGTTTTTCCTTTGAAAAGATTAAAAAAGAAAAAGGGAGACTGAAGGCAAACCCTTATGTGAAGAAAATATATGTGTTTGTTAGACTTACAAATCCAGCGTGCAACACTGACCATATCCTTCTTGCTGCCTATTTTAAACCTGCAATGCCATGGTCAGCGCTTTCCAATGCACTGAGATGCCTACTGTCTTCAACAGGACTTTAGGTTGCGCATCTGACCTGGAGCACCAGGTGGGATTTTGACAATGTGTTTCCTTTTCGTAATGCTTATTTTCTGATTTACAGGGTCCTTGGCCTTCCATTTTCTGGTAGCTCCTTCCTAAACCTAAGCCACTACTTCAGCGGGACCTGAAGAACTGTTGGCGGGTTGCATGGTTTTCTGATCCAAGATTAAAACAACACATACACATGCTTCACACACTTTAATTCAGTTTTTTTAGATCTGTTTCCTGATCTGGATTACAGTACAGTTCAGTAGACAGCGGAGTCTGCTCTACGGAAGGGGTGACATAGTAACTCCGTGAGAATCACCAACAGGAAAGCAGGAATATCTCAAGTCAGCATTGCTAACAAACTCTTCATAACGTGAAACCACTGCCTTACTTATTTTCGTGCAATGTCAACATTCATGTATTGTGCCCATAGCCTTTTTGGTTGTAGTCCTTTCATTTTTAAACGGGTAAATTAATTTTAGTATGTGAAAGGATATTCTTACTAGCAACTGATTTTTATTGTTATTATTTTTTAACTATAAAGTCAACTCTACACCCCTCCACACCTGAAATGATTTTCAAATGCATGTGAAAGACATGCAAGTCTGTCAAGATCCCTTGGAAAAAACCCAAAACATTGCAAAAACCTCTGTGCAAAAACCTGTGTAAATACATACATACACACACAACTGTATACACACTAAGCTAGCAGGCATTATACATGTCTGCAGAACATGCTAATGTGCTACCTCGAAGACAGGAATGATATATGCATTTAATCTTGCACTGTTGGCAGTGGGAAATAAAGAAATTATTATTTTAATGTCCACCTTTTCCAATCACATGTATTGCTTTCCAACAGTCAGTAAAATAATGTAGCATATTAGAACAGGAAATCAGAAATTATGATAAAAAGGTAATTAAAAACTAGAGGTCCAGGATTTAATTTGTGCAGTCTCAAATAACCACTTCCAGGAAAACATGATGTTGAAAAAAACTTGGCCCAGGTCTTACTACCTACAAACCATCTGTCTAATCAATTATTAGTTCATCAGAGACTCTAACACACAAACAAAACCAGATATGATATGCTCTGTGTGAATTTACCGATGTCTCCTTTGCACTCAGGCTATATGAACATTCATGTACACTATATTATCACTTTATGAAAAACTGATTAGACTTGTATACTTCCTTGCTGCTTACACATGTCTGAATGGTTAGAGCAGGAGAAAAGGAATAACAGGTGTTTGATTAACTAAACTGCTTTTGAGAATATGTAATTCAGATAATTTAGTCTTGTCTAAGATTAAATGTAATAAAATTTATTTTCAAATAGTAAATATCTGATTAAGGAAATTATTTTTTCAAAATCTCCCCACTGTGAAAACAATGTAAAAACACACATAAGTATATATTTTTTTTATTTACACATGTTTATATATGTGGGGTTTTTCTGGGAAATAAAATATTTCTCTCCCATTTCATTCCATGCCACAAATTCTCTCCCCTTAACAAAAGAAATCATATTATCAGTATAAAGTTCATCATTTCCCAGGGCTGAACTCCCAGGCCTGAGCCCCATTTATCCATTCCCTCACTCAGGTAAGACGCATATACATACAAATTATACTAGAAATCCAAGGACCTGCCTAAAGCCAAATCAGGGCATGAACACATACACATCCCTTCTGCCACTGAAATAATTTCTTTAAGAAATGAAACACTCAGAATTCAGAACAGCAAGAAAATAAAACATACAACAGGTTTCATAAGCCCTCTATATCGACTACTAAACCTACATAGAATATAATGCGTATACTTATAGCACCCCCTGGCCTCCAGAATTAAGGGAGTTGATGCAAAAACTGAGACTGCAATTCTTACAGATAATTCCTCAGGAACAATATGAGAGAACGGTGAATTTTCATCGTGTGATCCTTTTGTCTTTATAGAGGAACTCTCCAAAGTGATTTTTCTGGAGATTGCAATCCATAATATGTAATTATACAAAATACAAAGGGGAAGATTTTCTTCACCCAGACCAGAGACAGAGATCCTACTATGCACAGTTGACTATTTTTCCACTACTTAATTCCAGGCAAGGTTGCAATAACAAGCTATGAAAAAGACCTATTAAGAATCAGTAGATCTCCCTGTACACAATATCAAATGTTTAGGATAATAGAAGGAACAGTGGGACTGACAACCTAAATGCTTTGTCAAGTAAATTCTGTTTCTTATTCAATCACAGTGAGACTACAGAAAGCATTGCTATTTTTCCACTAGTAAAAGATGTTGCTCATGGTACCCAGACAAACGAACAGGCGAGAAGAGAGGAAGAAAAAAAAACCAAGCAAGGATAGCTGGAAATAAAAAAATGCACAAGGTGTATAGAGAGTGCTTTCATCTGAGGAAGAGTTTGATACAAAAGCTGTTTTCCAAAAAACTAGAAATCTTTTAAAAAGTAGACAGCCTTTTAAAGATAAAAATAAACTGAAGACATAATGTTAAAACATTCAAGGATGTGCCTGTGAATAGAACAGCTGTGCCCAGTAATACTCAGACAACAAGATTTCACATTACTATAGCACTACCAGCATGAAGATTTCAAGAAATCTGGCCATATTCATTAATTAAAGGCATATCACAGCCATCTAGCGCTACTCCTACCTAAGTAAGAAATGGCAATGGGGAAGGCTCCCAGGAGTCACACAAGAAATTATCAGCAGAGCCAGAATTAGAGTGAGGGGGCAATGGGTCAGGAGTAGTAAAGGACAAGACCTAGGCACAACCTGTGCATGTGAAACGGGCCCTGGAAAATTCACTTCTGGGTCCTGTACGGCAGTCAGACAATTGATCTTCTTCCCATACACTACTGACTTTCATAAATTATAATCTAGCACAATGAATGTATCTGTATCTTGTGTATCTGAATGGATTTTCTAAAAGATAATCTCTGCCTTGAAAATTACTTAGAGAATTGCATCTTTTCCAATGGTTAATTATCCCCTTCTTAAATATTTGCACCTTTTTTCCAAGCTTTTGACCTTAATATATTTTCACCTGCTATCTCAAGGAGATTTCTATTATGAAACTATTATTCATATACAGAAATTAATAAACCACCACTATTTATAGGGCTGATTGCCTTTGGTTGAAACTAAGCCAGATGTTCTCCTGGAGCTCTCCTACAACTTAAGGGCTGGTTTAGTCCACAGCACCAGACAGCAGCTTTTCCAAAGCAAAATCCCCTGAAGCACATATAGCGTGGAGGTGAGGTTCCTCAGCACCAGCTGTCTTGCTTTCTGGGCTTTCTGTCCTGCTGCATTACTTGCTAGTGTGGGCGTGTACACAATACATCAGGACAAGTATGGTGTGCAGTCTTCTATTTCCAGACCAATCACCCTATGTGTGGCCAAAAGAAAACATGAATTGTTTGTTTGAACTAAACTAACCAAACTGTCCAGATCACCCTAGACCAAGGTCCTCTTTTTTACCAGTATTTTGTCCTCTGTAAACTTTGAGCGATGCTTTGGTATTCCTTCCCAAACACAACTTTTATTTTGTTCCCTTGTTGAAATACTCCCTCTACTCTCCATAGTGAAGAGGTGTTTCTTCCATTTCTTCACTTTTTGTATTCTCATTGTTTCCAATTTTCCAGCTGTGGCAGGCTCAGTTAGAAGTAAGAAATATATAAAGACAGCATGTGTCTCTTTTGCCGAATTTTATAAATACTTCAGCTCTTTATACCCAAGAACATTCATGCTCCAATTTCTTTACAAGAAACAAGTTATTATGGAATTTTAAAAAGTAATTCAGATAAAATATGAAACCCTCTTCTCTGCCCATACAAAAGAATAACCTGAAAAAGCTCACATGTGCATGAATCCAACTGTCTTTACTGTTTGCCTAACTCATATGGCTTTGCAGGACAAGCTATATTGGAAGGTGCTAGGGCAACCCTTTAATGACCTAAGTAAAACACACAGAAATCTACACTGAATGCACATTTGAGAAACTGATCATTTGAGTTTAGCAATACTTTTCAGAGCAAAAGCAAAATATACTTTCAGGTCTGAAAGGAAAGATGCTGGGGTACAGCAGGGGAGGAAGAGCCAAGCAACTTCTCTCCAAAATGAACTTCCTGATATAAGACATTAACTCTGTGTTAATGGCATATTCATTATAGAGAGGAATATTTAAATATACGTGTGTGTGTGTGTGCGCTTGTATATATATACACACACACACGTATATATACATGTGTGTATATATATATGAATATATTCATAATAGAATGAAGCCTAAGTCTTTCACAATACTTGTTCAGACTCAGAGAAGGAGGCAACTGTTCTCCAAAGAAAAAAAAGTTGCTTCAAAAGTAATTTCAAAAATTGCAGCTTTGTCATTCACTTCTTCCACACAGATTTTGTGGCAGTTTGACTTATTCTGAAGCAAGAATAAGTTGCAGAAATTGAAGGCTGTTAACTTTAGCTGAATTTTCCTTTCGACTTCTTTGTACTATCTGAGAACACTTTTGCAACCAATACCATCTTTGAACCATGAAATTAACCAAAGTTTCCTAATCCATTCAAGACTGAGAAAAAAGTCAGAAACTTCTTCAACACCTGAGCCGTTTGAACATTTCACTGTTCTGGCTATGCTTCTCCTCCCTGCTCAAGACAACATGTGCAAGCCTTCCTGCCACTCACATCAGTTGCGGAGGTGATGGAGCTGGTAGCTGCAGGCTCTAGGGACACCTCCAAACAGTCTCGGCCTTCAGCAGACCCTGTTGTCGAGAGGAGCGAGGACCATCCATGAAGGAATCAGGGAGCAGCATGCATGCAGGGAGCTACCACACAGGGCAGACAGTGAAGTCTTGGTCAGCAGTGTCACCAGCTGAGAAGGTGCAGAGAGAATGGAGGGACAGTGCAGAGGCTAAAGCCCAGAGGAAAGAAGAAAGAGAACAAAAAATAAGAGAGATGGTGACAATGAGAAGGAAATAAGCAAGAGGAAAAAAGTGGTGACTGTCAGCCAGTAGAAAGTTCATCAGCAAAGGGACTAAAGAGTTTCCTCCTGAACCAGGCATCGAGTGGTAACGGCAACCTTGTGTTGAAGAGGAACAGTATGGAAACACACAACTAACAATGCTTCAGCCTGTGCATTATAACTTGCAACAGCAAAGCTGAATACGCCTTCCAGGCTAAGCCAAGCCGGAGTGCATACTGCCAGGGGATCTTTACAGCATTGGGAACAGTTCAGCTGAGCTGGCGGTGAATTCTTCCTTTACTTCCTCCTGCTTCCAGGACAAAGAAATTTACTAAGATGGGCAACGTTACTTCAAGTTTTCTTTACAAGCATTTGCTATGTTACATTCTGCGGAAAGGGCGGGCTTGCCAGCAGACTGCAAGAAATCCTTCACCGGGATGGAAGAGGCCCATGTGTCTTGTTTAGGCTGTGCATCACATTGCCTTATAAACTGACCCATAGGTCAAAACCAAACCAAACCAAAACATAACACAGACAGGGAAGGTTTCTTTACCTCACATGCTGAAACATCTGGATCAATTAAGACAATGAAGTTGTTAGTTCAAATACATACCACCAAAAGAACGGAAAATCAACTTTCCTGTTCTCGTTGCCAAGCAAAAGTGAGGAAAATTTCTGAAACCAAACCACCATGTTCTTTTATAACTGTTTTATTTTAATTAAGGACTCCCAGAACAGGCTAACGTCCTCCAAAGTTAGCAGGCAACTTAGAGAGGTGACTTATTTTCCTATTTCAATTTAACAGCTACTCTAGTGTGAACAGAACAGCTCCGTTACGAGGGAGGGAAGAAGAAGGGATGGGGGGGTAAGAGGGAAAGGAAGAAGAAGAGAAGGAGAAAGGAAAAGAAGCTGTCATCAAGTAGGAAATAATGTCAATGTTCTCATTTACCAAATGGGGGTAAGGCTCATGGCTTACAGTTCATGAATCTCAATGATTTTGCAAGAATCTACGAACTCTGACAATGCAGAACAGTGCATGCATTTTGTATTAGCTCTTCAATTCACCCATAGTATTTCTTCATGTCCCCACTGACTGCTTTTTTAGGATAGCAGTATCAACAGTTCCATGAAGGGAAAGGGAACTGGTCGCGAAAACAATCAATCACTGTATCCACAGAGTTTTCTTAATTCCAATATTATAACCCAGAAGTTATACTAGAAATAAGAACAAGAAAGAAAAAAAAATTGGGTGCTCATGACTGCATTCCTAATATTTCTAGATGTACATATCACTTCAAAAGCACAGAAATTTTCTCAAGGTAGGCTGTTTTAATCCTAATATGACACTGTAAATGAATAAAGTGCCAAGAATAGTAACTTTGATAATGTAAGTCATTCTTCAGAGCCATAAACTGTGGGGAGAAATGGAAAAGACTGAAAAAGGAGGGCTGGGGAGAAGAGAAGCCAAGAAAGGAAATTGCATGAGAGATGTGGGATGTGTAGACAAGGTAAGGAAGTAATATAAAAAGAAGAATGAGTGATAAGAAAGTGAAAAGCAAGATAAAAGTGGTCATAAAAAAGAAAGCAACAGAGACTAGGGCCTAAATCCAGAAAAGCTCTTATGTTCTTAAATTCAAGTATGTTATTAAATATATGAAGCACACTACAAATAAAGTTAATGATATATTTTGCAAGACAGAGGAATTAACAATCGAGGAAAGGAAAGTAACCAATCAAAGAGCAATAATATCTAAAGAAAGAAGAAGAAAGGTCAGCAGAAGACTAGAGTGAAACTAAACACAGAATGTGAGCCATCCTTGTCATAGGGGACTTTCTTATGAGTTTTCAATGTTAAAGAATCTTTGGATAGCCTAAAAATCATAGACAGTAATTTCTCAAATCAAAAATTGCTGGATCCAACATGGGGAAATTGCATATCATTTGACAAAAGAAGAAGAGATAATCACTTAACAAAAAAGTTTACAATCACATAGGTGCATCTGATGACAATCTGACTGCAACAAGGTGTAAAAAGCATCAAGTCCAAATCAGTCATATATAGACACACAACCCCTTCCTAATTTTAAAGGGATAGTTTCACAGATATGAAAGCAGGGAGGATTAAAATCAGTTGAGAGCAAACATTTGCCTAGAAAATATGAATGGTATTTGAAAACTTCTAAAGCATACTTTACTGGCTGTTGGAAAAAGCTGTAATTCATCAAATTGGTTGAAAAACCAATTTGGTATGGTTGAAAAAATAAAATGGAAAATTAAATTTGGTTCACCTTTGGTTTAGATGAAGAACAACAAGTGAAAAATTATAAATTTAATAATAGTCCGGGATAATAAAAATTTAGATTCTCAAACCATATTTGCAAGCTTAAATATGTGCAGAGAATATATTTGTAAAGTGAAAACAGATATAAGACAACATATCAGGAATTCTGGAAAATCAATAACTGAAACAAAGGGACACAAAAATAAGGCAGCAGTTCAGGCAAGGAAGGCAGTTTTCTAAAATATTTAGGGAACAAAACGGAATCCTAATATCGGCATCAGACAATTCTTAAAATGAAACATTGTTATTCTCAATAACAGTAATGCAAAAAACCAACAGCAGCATTCAGTAAGTCTATTCTGGTTTGGGAAATCAAGGTTTTAATTAAGAGTTGGAGACTAATATAATAGTGTCAACCAATAAGGTTATATAAGTATATTATATATAAGTATACAGTGATTCCTCTCAAACTAACTGAATAACTATTAATTCAAGATATTTGGCCAATGAGAACAATAGCATTGTGTAATGTATTTTGCCTACTGTAAGGCATTTGATACAATAGTCTGACAATGTAATTAAGGTAAAAGTATGAACCAAAATAAATTGTCATATATTAAAATGAATGAAAACTGTTCATTAGACTTTAAAAAATGCAATGGTGAATGGAGAAACATCAACAATCAAGCATGTCCTACTGCAATTTGCAGGTTGTGTTTGGCAACTGTACTATTTTGTAATTTCCTCAGGGTCGTGAATGCAAGAATAATAGCATTACTAACCAGATGTGCAGAAAAATACAATATTTGGAAGAATAATAAATAAAATATACTACTTTTAATGAAGAGAAACAACATGGAATGTTTTATAACCTTCCTTCAGCGAAACAACATAATTTCTGTTATAGCTAAATATAAAAGCATGTGTATGGGGGTGGGGGCGGGTGGGGAGTGGGAAGCAAGCCATTTGCTAGACAGTGCTGTCCTGAGGAGAAGTGACTGACAAAGATTTGGAGTAATAGCAGACAGCTGAACAGGAGCTGCCAATATTACCCTGTGCCCATAGGGTTAGAGTAATTCTCATGTAATATAGCTCAGTAGGGAAAAATGGAATAGCAAGAGTCACATTTGCCTCAATCTGTCACTGACACACCATCTACTGGGATAACACATATAAAGGCCAGAAATAAACAGCAGTTTTTAACAGTACAGACTGATTTAAAGTAATCTTACAATGACGATTGTAAGATTACAAAGAGTTGCTTTCCTAAACTCTCTATAATTTCAAAAAGAAAATAATTCAGAGAGCTCCTATACATTGTGCTACACAGCAAGTCAGCCAGGATGGTCAGAGCAGATCTTTTCAGCCACGCAAGCTCTGAAAGCAGGGCTGTAAAAGCCCTGTGCTCGTACTGAGGGAATTATCCACAAGGCAAATGCCATAGCAGAGAGATGTGTTCCCCGAGGTCCTCCTCACAAACCCTCACAGCATCCGGATGCCAAGAGCAATCAGATTGTTGTTCTCCAGGGGAGAACAACACGACGGACTGCAAGACAGTGATGTGAAAAACCTAAGCAGCACTGCCGCTCAGAGCTGCTGAGGCTTTTCCAGCTCCTTCCGATGGCTGCAAGTGCAAGAAGAAGGTGGCTTTATTTTGACTACACTTTCTTCAAATATGCAGAATCCCCATCCCAGCATATCAAATTCAGGAAGGTTTTCAGAAAAGAAAACATCTGAGCTAGTAACTTATCAGCTATTAATAAAGTCACTAGGGCATATTTAGCTGGTGTATTTTAGAACATAACATATTAAAAAGAAAATAGCACAGGAGATGCATGATACAGCACAACTTATGAAGACACATTTAGAATAAATAGCAAGAAACTAAATGTAGCTGTCAAAAAACATCCTTAGTAGTGGAAGATACTTAGCTGCATGACACTGTTGGGGAGGCGGGAGAGGGAAAACTCACTGATGGTACACTTAAAAAGCTAGAAAATTAAAACAAACCTGCACTGAGAGGAACATGAAAGGGAACACCTAGTATGCTTTTACTATTCCTGATTTCTCCAACTATGCTGTAGCTGGTGACTGGCTATATATTCTAAAAACCTCAGAGACGAGACAAACTATGTTGGTAGACAGAAAATGCTCCCATACAATCAAGTAAATATCAAGTTTGTGCATGACTGCAAAACAAAACCTTTAGACACTATTAATTAATGCTTCAGGGAGCAGTTAAACACATAACCCACAAGATAAGCAAATATTAATTTGACAGGGATCCATAGGTAGGATTTTGCTACCAAAAAGCCAATTTGTAATAGCAGTCATAAAGCCCTTAAATTAAGCATCTGTGTAGGAGCAAGCAAAGCCAACAAATACCCTAAAATACTGCTTGATTGGAAAAATAGGAATTGCATAGAAATAAAAAAGTGGCTATAAAGGCACTAACAAGTGGACAAATAGAAGAGCAAAATGTTTGTAGGTAGTACACACAGAATATGTTGAGTGATGCAGAGCAAACATATGGAAAACCAACACGGCTAACTACCAATGTAAGAGGTTATTTGAAGCTGCTCTTCAAAAAACTGAAGTTGGTGTCTTAATGAGGACAATAAAAGAGAAATAAAACTCTGGCAGACTAGATGTAAAAATGCAATAAGACAAGCCAAAAAGGTTTGAGAAATAACTTGCAAGGGGTTTTTTTGTGGGGGTTTTTTCCTATTTTTAAGTACATCAAGATCAGGAAGCTTGCCAGAGTGTCCAGAGGTCTGAAACATAAAGATGTAAAAGGAGCACTAAGAGAAAATAAGGCTATTACAGAAAAACTAAATGAAGTTTTTACATCCCTGTCACAGCAAGGACCTTAAGAGAAATTCAAATAACAGAACCTTTCTTACGGGGGGTCGTTGAAGGATCTGTCTGAAAGTTAATGTGTCAGTAAAAGAGGCTATAGAAAAATCCACAGAGAGATCAATAAGAAGTCACCAGGACCAGCTGGTGAGTTTTAAAGGAATTCAAGGGTGAAGTTCTCAGTATCAAAGGACAGAAAAAAAGACAAAATGGGATGTCAAATCTTAAAAGGATTTGGGAAAGGAGGAAGAGAGAGGTAAACCTAAGGTAGTTGAGAACAAGTGGCCAGACATCTCTACCAGGTAAATTAACAGAAACTGCTACAAGGACAATTAGAGCATCCATAAATACAGTATTTGGAGAAATGTCATCATGGGAGCTTCCCTAAAAGGATTTTTATTCTGGAGTCAATACAAATGTGAAAAGAAATTAATGAAGTGATTCAACAAGCTCTGTCTCCAAGAGCCTCTCAGAGAAACTGAGATGCCACAGACAGGCCCCATGGGGCTAAATAATTGGCTGAAAAGTAGGAGACAAAACCAAATACTAATGATTAGGATTTTTTCAATGGAGGGAGGTCACAAGGGAAGTCTTTCTATTAGTGCCTCTGTTATTTAATATTTTAATAACAGACCTGGAAAAGAAGGTGAATAGTGATGTAACTATGTTTGCTGATGATACTATGTTGGGGTAGTAAGGGTGAGGGCCAGCTGCGACGAGTTGGAAAAGGATTTCATGACATAAAGCAAGTGATGAAATGGCAGCTGGAATTCAATGAAGAACTGAAGGTTGAAGAGTATAATAAATATGGCTGAAACTTTGGCTTGTTTAGACTAAAAAAAAACAAAGATGAGAGGAAATCTGACTACCCTCTATAAATACAACACTGGCATAAACATCAAGACCTAAAAGGTATTTAAGCCAAAGAAAGAAAGCTGGCACTGCAAACAAATTTACTATGGAAATTACAAGCTTCTCAGCTGCCAGAGGGGTGAAGCTCTAGATCAGCCTCTCCACGAAAGGAAAAACAGCCTAACTGGGCTTTAAGATAAATGTGGATAAGCACTGTGAACAAATTACACAATCTGGTTGCTATGACAGCTCAGTACTGGGTTAGCTGTCCAACTTAGGCTGGATTTAATAAATGAAACTAAAGCAAAAACTTACCAGCACGTAGCAGATGCACTATGACTTGTGTCTATGCAGAAGCAAGTCCTAGTGCATTACCTATGCAGAAATAAGTTTCTGCTTAATGCCATTGTATGTTTCTACTTCTCTTTAGATCAAGAAAGGTGAGTTGCTTTGCATGCAAGAATCCTTGGAAGTAACTAACAGTAACTCAGTCATGTACACAAGACTTTTATCACTAGAGACATAATTAGATTTAAAGTATTTCTGAGAGAGAAAGAATGTTCCACTTTTATCCAAAATGTCTGCTTTTCCCTTTAATTATGTTTCTATGACAGCAGAGGTAGCTTGAAGTGTGAAGGTCCAGTCTTTTGCAAGCAGTTATTTGACTTGCTGGAGCAGATTCAGTGCTGAGACCAACTAGTGATAGGTTAGATAGCTAGCACAGGGAAGGCAATTAGTTAACAAAAATAAGCTGTGTGTATGTTATCAGTTTTGTTCACAGCAGTAGCGAGGTTTTGAAGTGATTTCCCCAAACCTTGCGTTGGTTTGGTTTGCAGAGCAGCTGGGGTGTACAAAAACCAGATTCCTTTTGGGGTAAACTAAATTGACAGCTCTGCTCTAAAAGTGTGCCAAACACACCCCGGCCCCTCACAGGGACGTTAGGGTCTGAACACAACACTGGTTCTTTGGGCAGTCTTAAGCCATGTGTCTGGCGTTATATGCCACCCGAGACATCAGGCCCTCACTGTCCCACCACTGCCAGACATTCACAGGGATGGACACCGGTGGCTGGAAACCCCCTGGAAGTCCTACTCAGAATGGCAGAATTTTCTCCTGCCTCTGGAGGTAAAAGTTCATGAATTTCAAGGACATCTCCGCTGCATGACCAGCACAGAAGAGCAGGCATAGTCCTATCACAACCTTGACACCCAAGTGGGAGGACCTAAACAAGCCCAGCATTTACTAGAAGTAGAAGACCCTGGTTGTTTTACAATGCCAACAAGTTGGGCTGAAGGGTTGTATAACACCAGGCAGCTGATATGGGCTCACTTCATAATGTATACATTTCCCAAGCACAGAAATTTTACCTTGAACACAATGAGTTGTCCAATGTTTTGTCTAGTTTTCAATCATTCAAGTTACCAAAGATCAAATTTGCTGGATGGTTTGTTTTACTTGCCTCAGTTTAATCCCTGAGGGAAGAAAGATTGCTTGTACCTATTCCTCCTTTTAAAAAAAAAAAAAGTATCATAACTGACTCACCGTCTAATTCAAAAAGTTACTTGAGTCTCTCTTGACTCAGCTTTCTCTAGCTTTTCTGTTTTATTTTTAAAGGCATTTCTACAAGTACATCCTTCACGTTGCTAGGTTTCAAGAGAAAAGAACTAAAGGAAGAAAACAAATCTTTTTTTTTTTTAAAAAGACAGCTCTCTGTCAAAAGTCCAAAAGGATGTATGAAAGTAATCTTCTTCTGTTACACATGTGCCAACCTTTCTTTTTCCCTAAAATTACTTTTTCTTTGTTTGCGATGGACACTTTGCATACAAAACTATGCCAGTGAGCACAATTAAGAGGAAGATTACCCAAGAAAATGAGGTGTTAAGGAACTCATAAGATTCATATGTCATAAAATTATAAAATTTCATTTAAGTGGTGCCTTTGATGTCCTCCTGCTTTAAAGTGTGTGCATGCGTATGCGTGTGCAAGCTCTTGTGTGTCTAGTACACCAACATATACAGAAACGCCATTGAAATGCAATCATGTTTGGTGCAAAGCAGCTGCTCAGCAGGATATAGCAACCTATATGACAGATTAGGACAAAAAGCAAATCCACAGGAAATGTGCCCAGTTTAAACTACAGGAGGAGTTTAGGTTGACAAAACAGAACAATCAGATTGGCTGGGACAGAAATATTATCACTCCTCACTCTTGTGAAACGTGCCATCAGGTCTCTAATGACCACATGAAATCAAGACTTCAGGGTTGCTTTCATACCCAAAAGTGCCCAGGCAAGCTATCAATGCCTGTACAGAAAGTGCCCTTCAGGCAACAACTGGAGGAAGTCAATACAAGCAGAAATTGAACGATTTCTCGGGATGGTGGTGGCACAGCTTGGCACCAGTTGTGGATATATTTGCATACTGGGAGCAACACAGTCTGAGATTAATGGTATTTTGGAATGAATAAGCAGGTTGTTGATTTATAACAATATAGCAAGATAAGCCCACAAATATCATCCAAGTCCATTACCTCAAAATTGGTGACACCAATAAAATGAGACCTGGCTATTAAATGCTTCCTACTGTACCACTGCAAAACAAAATCTCGATGATCTTATTTGTAAAGACACAACCAGTTTATCTCCACTTGAAGAACATACAAGGCAAAACTATAAGCAGTTACGCTAAAGTTACCCACAAACTTTCAGAGAACAAGCAAAATCTAAAGAAGATTTTAGTTCTCCATTGGTTTGGATTTCAAACCAAGTGCTTTGAAAAAATCGCCAGAATTCAAATCTGACCATTTTGGCTTCACAGTGTTTATGTTTAGCTGCCATAGATGATATAAAGACTGAATAGACAGTTATGATAGTTAGATCTTGGCAGATCTAACCTGTAACTGCTGTACTATTGAGAGCCATAAAAATTGTGAATGAAAGCTATTTAGAACTGAATAGACACAAAACTAGTAGCTCTATATAGAAATGTAATTGGACTCTTAAAAAACAAAATATTTGAAACATATCTGCATAATTCCAGACTTTTTTCTTTGTAGATTATTCTCCTTTAACTATTCCATTTTTAAGATAATCAAACACAAGACAAATGGTATTCTTATTACCTGTAGGACTTTGTACTATAACAATTATTTATATTTGTACATTAATAAAAATATAGAAAAATTCCACAAAAATATATTTTCAAAACCAAAGATTATTTTTGCTTTAAAAAAATAACCAAGTTTTATCACTTAGACTCTAGAACATACTTAAATGGTGAACTGACAAAATTCTGTCCTTTTGTCAGTTGCTCTACCTTCTGCAGTAAGTAATGGTAACAACAGAAATGTTTAAAAAAGAAAAAACAAATGGCAGAGACAACCCAAATTATAGGTCTGGGAAATTATAAATAAAATTACTTTTAGCATCCGATATAAAAAAGGACTTTTTTCAGATCAAAGAGATCTGCAAATTCCCAAAGCTATTATACACAAATGCTAGCCACCAAAAAAGCAAAAGAAATAAATATATCTTGTAGAGCTAGCAAATTGTTTAATATCAGGTAATTATTTAAAAATCTTTTCCTCCAGTTTTATCTTCTTTCTCAGACTAGTTACCAAGCATCAGCTGAAAGCTGCCAGACTGAGGTGTTACAGCTACTGGCTCCTTGGAAGGTGGGTTTTTTCCCTAAAATTAATAAAGAGGATTATTTTACTCTTGCAAAGTCAAATGCTCATATCCATCTACAAGAAAGCATTGCAGAAATTTCTTCCATATTCATCTGCAGTGTTGCCCTCCAAAAAGGGGAAGAAAAAAAAAAAAGAAAAAAAAAAGAATAACTTGGTGAGAAAATATATGCTCATATTTTTAAACTGTGTCTTCTTCAGGAAAAAATACGGTGTTTAAATTCCAATTACACTATTTAGCCAGAAATGGAAATGGCCTTCTGAGTCACTGCGTGTAATCCTTCCTACCAAGCCTTCACCTCCTGCAGCCAACTCACTGTGCCTCTTACAAACAGGGACATGTCCTAGCCTACCCCTCCCCTGGAAGGCTGAAGCTGCCTACATTGCCAGCTCCGGTCTGAATTTATTCGCAGTCATATCTGTTTGGTTTTGTGTCGGCAATAGCTTTCAGGACAAGTATTCATGCCTCATCAAGATAAACAATGTTTAAGGAAAATCATCACCTACAGCATTATGGCAGAAAGATTTAAAATCATCTTTCCTAAACACGAGTCAAGTTATTACCTTTTGCCACTTTTATTTAAAATTTTTTTTCATATGTTAGTGTGAAAGGTATTAAATGAACTATCTACACTTTAATGTTTGGCAAGTACATTTTATGTTTTTGTATGTATATATATGTAAAAAAAATTTTAAACTTTTGTTTTCACTTTCCACTATTTTTGTACTTTCATTTACTACCAAATGATCTCATGTTTCCCTGCACCACTCACCAGGCCTCTAGAGTACAACTCCATGTACAGTATATGGGACTGGGGCTTAATTTTTGTCCATACCCTCCAAGGGCTCCCATGAGGCTTGCTTCTTCCTCCCTTCCTTCCACACACCCTGGCATGGTCTTTGCAAGCTCCTGTACCCCTTCCTCAGCTTCTGGAGATTTCACAGTGAGATCCGAGCAGAGTAGCAAGGCACGTGTAGGAACCCAATCCACATTGGCTCTGTCCCTTCACTTTCTACTTGCGCTTTTCCCACAGTACCCTCATTAGTTGTACTCATAATTTTCTCATTCTCTTCCCATCAGTGTCTCCCCCCACCACCGGGCTACACTGTGGTGCCTGAGGAAGCAGTGCAAGAGAGACATGGGACAAGAAACTGCTGCCAGAAGTGACTTTGGATAGCTGGCAGGAAGAGGTGAAAGAGGAACCCTCCTCACTGTCCGCAGCCACTTGCTTGCCAGTGACATTTCAGGTGGCGTGCATTAGGCGGTCCCAGCAAGACGTGGACGGGCATCGCTCCAAATGAATGATTAATGAGTGAACTGAGGCAGCAAAATGACAAGGTCTAAAATATGAGAGTGACAGCCTAAGATTAAAATCCACACGTGACTTCTGATCTCCCCCCAAAGTGACAGTGCTGCCTGCCTCTCCAAATTGCAGGGGGGAATTCTCAGAGACTCACCGGATCGCTGCGGCTGGGAAGGACCTCGGGGTCCCCCTCATGTAGCACAATCCCCCTGCTCAAGCAGGGTCACCCACAGCAGGTCACTCAGGGCTAGGTCCAGTTGGGTTCTGAATATCTCGAAGGAGAGAGGCTCCACAACCTCTCTGGTCAACCTGTGCCACTGTTTGACTGCCCTCACAGTAAAAAAAGTCTGTTTGGATTTTTTTTTCTTTTTTCCGCCTCTTTTTTTTTTTTTTCTTTTCTTATGTTCCTTTTCAGAAACAAAGATGACAGACGACCACTAATGAAGTTAAGTGAATAAACCAGTAGGCAAAAAAAAAAAAAGAAAAGAAGTGATAACACAGATCCTCTAATTTAACTCGTTGTATTTTACCAGTTGCGATTCCTCTGGTTACCGCAGAGATGGACACATTTCTTAAGCTGGGTACTCATATTCACAAGCTTTAGCATTAAGTTGTGGGAAGCGTCAGGGAAGCCAACTCTGAGGCAAAGTCTCAAAATTCCCGTTACGTGCATGTTGGTACTGTGCAAACTCATGAAGCAAAGGCGAATAGGCAACGCTGGATTAGAACATGCTTTATCATCTAATGAACATACTATCTTTTTTAAAGCAGTATAAACACTCTCCTCTCCTGCCCATGCAACACTTTATCAACAAACCCAACAATGCAAACTTTTAAACAAAAATGTTTGTAAGATCGGCTCCTGAGTTTTATTCAATTTGCATAATAAGGATGGCTTTTTCTAATTGTTTTCAGTTTCCGAGTCGGGTATTTACACATAGATGCTGTTGCGTTTCTGGCACTGTGGCAATTCAGTCAACACAGAATTTGGGACATAACTTTCTTTCAGTGCCTATGATGAGGAGAGGAACTGAATTGAAAAACTAACATGTCTCACCACTACTCTTTGTACTTCAGTATAAACATGAAGTGAAATTTCTCTGTTCACAATGGATTTCTAGAAAAAAAACTGAGAAAGATTTCAGACTGTTCTTTCATCTAATGCCTGGTCATTAGGATATAGATCAGCAACACAGAGAAAATAAAGAAGTGTGTGGTAATGGCCTCTGCACCTCCAAGTGATGCAATACAGGGTCCAGGCTGCAGGCCATGAAGGGAAATCAGGAGATTCCAGCTTATTTCATCACGTCTTTTTCACAAACACTTGTTCTTAAAGTTTTATGTGATATCAAGGCATATGACTTAGGGATCCAAATTTAAAATAAGCCTTCGAAACTTAAAAGTAAACTCCAAAGAAAGGACGTGTCATTTGGAAGAGAGAAAAATAAAAGAAAACAAACTAAATCAAAACAAAAACCCAAAAAACAATTAAATAGAAAAGAAGTAAAACATACCTATATCCTACTATGGGGGAGGATTTTTGGAAAATCATATTTATCCAAGAAAAAAAAGTATAGTTAATTTAGACAAAACCAATACTCAGTAGTGATTACCAGGTAAATTTTACCTACTGAGTTTAGACACTGTCTTAAAAAACAGAAAGACAAGACTCTCACTTTGTACCAGGAAGAGCCTCTACAATAAAAAGAAAATGATAAATCTCACCGAACATATGATTTCCATATCATATAGTATAAGTATGGCTCAGCATCGGCTGAGATCAAAATACAGTATTTCACTTCATTCATACCGGAAAAATTATACACTGCCTCGTGTACATGACTGCCCTTTAATTGAATTAAGTCCTTTCACCATTATGTCTCAGCCAATTGGCCAAGGCACCTGCATGTGATTTCAGATAGTTTTGTTTAATATTGTCCTTCTACCTAAATGATCGATTTTGGCTAAGGGGCGGGGGGGTCACATCATTCTTTCTCAACTGCGGAGTAGGATTTTTTACACCGTCTATAGCACACATTAAACAAAGTACTACTACGCCTGAAACATTCCTTATTAAACTTAAAACATACTTTAGGCAACACTTGGAATGCATTTGGTTTGTTTTCTGCTGCTTTTTTAGACTTCTTAACTACACTGCAGGACACAGGAAAAAAGAAACATAGTAAGAAGAGTAATGTTAGAGAGGGTAAAAAAATAAATCAAAGCAAAAAACCTAACTTCTAAGCATTTCCATAGGTACTACTAGGTGTGCCCAGCAAAGGTTCCGGGGTAAGAGCAGCATCTAAAATTGAGTGTGAGGGACAGAAACTGCAAAAAACCAAGAGTTTTTTCTGACTTACATTGATCCCAGCAGGCTGTTGCCATTCCCTCTGCGGGGCTCTCACTGGCTGAGGGAATCACATGACACAGGGAACCAAAATAGAAAAGTCTCGGGAGCAAGGAAGCTGAACCAGAAGCACATTTGCAAGAAAAGACGTATCGCGGGCACAATAACACGCCCTTAGCAGCAAAGATGATAAATTTAGATGGAACCTAGGCTGTACTGAAAAACGGGCAATGCTTTGAACCTTGCAGCCCGGCATCGGCCACCTTTTCGACACACGGGAAATGTTCTCTGCTATAAATCTCAGTCCGTGTCTGTACGTAACTAAACCGGTAACTGCTCTAATAAATCTCAACAAATTACCGGACCTTAAAAGAAGATAAGATTTATTAAATTTAAAAACAAATCTATTACAGTTTAACAATAAAGTCCTACCGCTGGAGCCATTTTCATCCTCAGGCTAAGGTTTTTATTAGCTTTTTTCTAGAGAGGAAGCAATTTTTTTAAAAGCTTATGCTCTTAAGATAATTGGGAGAGCTGTAAACACTTACATTTCAAAGATTGCTTTCAATTTTTCCACAAGTAAAAAATATGGTTGCAGACCTATACACTAGTAAAACATGCACCGTAAATCTACAATTATAAATAAAGAGAAGGTTCAAAGAATCTGAGGCAAAAACTGAACAGATGAATTAGCAACCAAATGCACATTCTATACGACAATAAAATATAGTCTGATTTTGAGGTTGCTGTTTAATTACCCCTGTTAGAAGAACAGCTCTTCCAGTTTTGTAAAGCTTGTTGAAAATAAGTTCCAGCAAAATACTGTTGTTAGGATTACAGGAAATACGTGTTACCTTTTGTAACAGTTAACTTTTTCACCATTTACAAGTTTATTTGAAATTAGATTATTACAGTTTTATGTTCTATAAAATGTCAAGCATTTCCTTGTTTCTAGTGAATGTCAGGACAGTTATTGTAGAAGGAGGCTTTACCAGAAGATGCAAACAGCAGTATGAAGGAGACTGTGATCAAGGAAAAGAAAAATATGCTGCATATGTTAACAGGACAAGGGCAGGAAGTAATTTCTTGTTCTAATCCTTAAATGCAATCACCCTCACCTTGCAGTTGTAAGGCATGATATTGAAATGCCCACCCTTTCGATGCAAATGACAGGATATCCCAATACTCACACTGAATTTTTCA
Source organism: Fulmarus glacialis (assembly GCF_000690835.1). Taxonomy (NCBI): domain Eukaryota; kingdom Metazoa; phylum Chordata; class Aves; order Procellariiformes; family Procellariidae; genus Fulmarus; species Fulmarus glacialis. The sequence goes on along the minus strand of NW_009228868.1, from coordinate 10,597 downwards.
CAAAGTGAGGTACTTCGTGAAACGTACCATGTAAACATGGTAGCATAAAAAGGCTCTTTGTATCTTCCCTGTTCTTAACAGTTGTGAAAGGAAACATGAACATTGACTCAAAGTAGTAGAACAGAAGAATACACCAGAGCTGTTGCCATTAATTATTTAAATATAAAGGAAATTTTTCCAAAACTACTATATCTGAAATATTTGGAGCTTATTTTTTTCTGGCAAAAAAAACCCCCACCACATTCTGAGATCCGTAGTGCATATTACTGCGTACATACTTCCAAGTATTCTACCAGGTACACTATTTTTATCACTGTGTTCTTAGGAAAATCTTTGATGTAAATTGTGGCATTTTGCAGATAATGTGGCAGAACTGAAGCCAATGGAAGTTTCCCATTGATCATGATAAGAGACTTACTGGAGCACTGAAATAAGTACGCAAAACAGTGGATTCTGTCATAGCTCTTAAAAAAAGAAAATCGGCTTCAACTACATCTTGTTCATTGATTTAAGAAGCCTGGATGAAAAATCATCTCTTGGATCTATTTTAAATGGAACAACGACATGCTTTACCATATTTCAGAAAAGGCCTAGATAAGTGCTAATACTTTTCTCAGAGTATGCTCGCTGTACATCCCAAACATACTGCAAATCATCTCAGCAACCCTTCTGTGGCCGAACACATAGCTTATTTTAAATGTTTTGTGTCATATTTTCCCACATTTCATTTTGAAATTATGTTTGAAATTATGAAAGCTGCAAAACACACAGGGTGGGGGCTATGCTACAATGTTCCACCGCAGATAACTCAATGGGATGGAAATATGGAAACCAAACCTACAAGTGAATCAAACGGCTAGAGGAAAACCAAAGGAGG
>NW_009228868.1:0-9656 GCF_000690835.1 Fulmarus glacialis | reverse complement strand
AGTGTCAATAAATCCTGGAGCTTAATACAGAGTGAAAATACTTGGAACAGAGCAGAACATCTGTTTACACAGCTGGAACCAAGGCATCAGGTCTGTGTTAACCCTGCAAGCCTGCTTCCCCTGTTTTTCTTAACACTGATGTATATACACAGTAGTGCGTTGCTTAAATAGGCATTCATCAAATGAGCAATTTCACAAATACTGCATTTCAATACTCAAGTTATTTACTCAAATACTGTCCAATATACATCTACTATTTTATAAAATTTCTACTGAAAATGTAACCGGGACAAACATTAATATGTTGACCTGCCCTGATAGTACATTATGATTTTTTAAAAAAAAATCAATTCATATATAGCTAAAGAATACTATTAAAAGTAGTGCACAGAACAGTTTTAACAATTTAAATTGCTAGAAACATGCATCCCTATTTTACCTTCTTGGCACGTAGCTTAATTCTCAAGCCAGAAGAAACAAAGTCATTTTTTTCAAGCTGTGGGCTCACTTATGTCCCAGATGTATGACTAGATTGAACAAATTTTCTGAGAGAGTCTCTTCATAAATTAATAGAGTACTTAACAAGCAAAATAGCAAGGACAGCAGGTTATTCCACATCCATTTTTAAACACAGTATTTGGACCCCTTTCTATTCACAATACTAATACATCCTCAAACAGGTTTTCTTCACCACCCCTAAAAAACTGAAATCTTCCTGCTATCACCAAGTTCCCTTATGTCCTAAAGGGACAGTTTTCTGTAAAGTTAGTGGGAAATTTCAGTACAAATATACAGAAATAGATTAATAATAATAATAATCCTTCCTTATGCACTTAGTTTAGAGCTGTTTATTTAAAAAAAAAAAAAAAAGAGTATCTACTATATTTTTTAGTCTTAACTAACATACAAACAGGAGTAAATTTTATCACTCTTTTCAAATGTCTTCTGTGTATAGCAGTAATCCACAGCCATTTGAACAAACTGTAGTAATCCTGGTGCTAAAATTGGCCTTTAAGAGCCTAAAGATAATCCTCTGTAACAGATGGACCCATAATTTATTTAAATTCACCACACACATCTCTGCAAATTTACTAGTATGTGGTGATACATCTGGTCTAAACATTGACATACATATGTTACTCACAAACTGTTCTCCTGGAAAACACCATCCTTGTGTAAAATATGTAAACCCATTTAGTGACCTTCTATGATTGAAAGTACCAGGTAATGATATAAAGATCATATCCCCTCCCTCCTGGAAAAAAAAAAATCCAATCTGTTCTTATGGAATAATAAAACCTAACCCTCCTACTCTAGAGATGACTGTTTCTACTAAAGACTTTTTTCTCCTTGTTTAAAATTCATTCTAAATTCTCATCCCTACCAGATAATACAATCCCTCATAGAAACACAAACACTAATTGAGTAATTTTGTGCTGTAAGTAAGAAGAGAATGGAAACAAGAGACATTTCTTAATCTGTTTACATGCATAATAATACTTCACACATGGAAGACAATAGCTTTGCCACCACCTTTCAGTTAGTACTCTCAATAGACAAGCCAGATTTATGCAGGCCTTATTTCTGCTAAGAGAAATAGCAAAAAGCTAGGAAGTGTCAGGTTATGTAGTATTATCCACTGCCTGCTGTGTCAGCCATCAGTATGTCACAACTACAATCTATTCCACCAAATTGTTGCAGAGACTAGAGATCTACAATTCATATTATTTTTTAAGATTGCTACCTGGTAATTTTTCAATTTAAACAAATCAAACAAAGTAAAATGATGCATATGTTATAAATATTTTAAATTAACTGAGATTTTAACTTTGTGTTATTTTGATCCATGAGATATTTTGCTGTAGTAACTCATGCAAATTCAGTCTCTCTAATAAGGAAGGTCCTTACCCACTTGTTTCTGCCACCTATTACTAATCAATTTAGACTCTGTACAGCTGGAATTTAGCCTTTAATACAGCACTAAATACGCATGTTCAGAAAAGTATTATCAAAAGAGCATGCACCAAGCAACTACATATCTAAGGGCCTAGTCGGGGTCAAGAGGATTGAAACTTTTACAGAAAACTTCAGGATGCAACAGATTTATTCAAATAAAACATCAAATTATGATCTTGCTTGATCACCAGCAATCAAATACATTATTTGGGCCTCACATTTCCCATATGCCGTTCAATAACAATTTCATTGTCATCATTATCACCATCTGTTCAAGAAAGGTCAGGATTTATATGAACAAATTAATTCCTAGAAACATAATATTAGAAATGGTTTAAATCAAAAGGTTAAACAAATTAATTTCCTTGTTACAGCTGTTGAGCATTAAGAGAGACAAAGTCCATTCAAGTCAGTAGGCAGATTCCCTTCTCCTTCAATGGGCTTTATAATGGCCTTAAGAGTACCCAGAAGCTCTTTACACACATTTTTCTGTACCCTAACACTAAGATTGTGAGTGCCTGGTAGCAAATCAGAAATATGTATTGGTTTTAGCAGAGGTATCTGAAGTAGGTGAATCAGCATGATTTACATTGTATGGGTTTCACTTCTGAAGCATCCAGCTAAAAAGTATTTTTTTCCTTAGTGCCAAGACTTTAATTCAAACCAGATTCAGCTTCATTGTCTTCCACAGAAACTTGATTAGGCATAAACTGTGAAAACTTTTCCTAGCATTAAACTGATGTTCCAGGAAATACAGTCCTATTTGATCTAGCAAATCTAGAAATCACTTTACTACTAATGGAAAAATCCCAGAGGCCTACCCAGTTAGATACTAGACAATTATGATTTTTTAGTACTTCAAGTTCTGAGTACATAGTCAGGCACAGATTAAATAGATCTTGTTTTCACACAGTTGTAAACATACAATCTTCGGAAGGGATACAGGAAGGAAAGTCTACAAAGCTGAGCAAGCAAAATGTTACACTGGAAATACACATTACAGAACAGAGTTAGGGCTTCATTAATATTCACAAAATATGTGATTTAGCAGGGAATTACTCAATTTCTAAAAGATATTTTTAAAAAATTAGAGAATGTGTTAATAAAAAACTGCATACAATTGCAGGAAAAGAGACCAGTTTGAAATTTTAGACAAAGATGACCCACCTTCATTAAAATCTCTACCATCTCTGTGTACATCTGTCTTTCTAATATTAGGAACTGTCTGAAGTCATGAAGCTCAAACCTGCATTGTTGGCCTCCTGCCAAAAGCAGATGTTGTTATGAGTGACAGACTAGTAATAAGTTGAGGTTTTTTCAGCTGTTTCAATACCTCCATGTTAATATGGGCCATCTCTAATCAAAAGAACATTTTTCAGACATTCACTGGTAGATACAATAAAGGAATTGGTGGACATTAAAGAACACAGATATTACAGGTGCATACGTACAGCTGGAGAACATGTATAAACAAAAAATCTTGGGAGAAGATAAAATGTAAGAAGAGAAACAAAGGAATAGATAAAAGTTCACAGGGAAGTATTAAAAAGCTACCGCTTTCTGGTAGTCTTTATGTTTCCTATATTATTATCTATGCAAGGCTGTTTTCCTGATGGTCGCTACAGCTGTGTAGACATGCTCAAAATAGTACTATTCAGGTCAGGTGTTGATAGAAGTGTAGACACCGTAACAAAAGTCTTCCAGCACAAATTACAAAATCTGCTTTGGGGTCTGGATATACACTAGGTATGTACTTCCAAGTAGGCTACGTGCTACTATGACTGCACGTGGTCCTGCAGTTTAAAGTTAGTTCAGATATATCAACATAGTCTGCAGTCCCAAGTTTCTGTACAGTGCAGAAACATCCTAAGCAAGCTACTCACTACACAGATTATTCGTCTTTAGCGAAGAACTTAAAGAGCTTTACAGAAAGGAACTTAAAGAGCTTTACAGAAAGACCCCCATGGAAAAATCCAATGTATGTGGCTGTGCAATTTTCTAAGATCTATCAGAGAGCCTAAGCAAAGCCAATTTGCAAAGAATATGTAAAGAATATCACTGGTGGAGATTAGATTGTAATCTTTTACCTTAAAAAATTTCTTCCTCAGACACAGCAGGCAAAATTTGAAGGCCTATTTATTATGATTGAAGTATATATTTTTTGGCTATCATAACAAAATACAGTGAACAAATATATTTTTCCTCTAATTTTCTAACAAGAAAGGAAGAAAGAAAATAGAAGAGTCATCTATTCCTAGGGATCAAATCGAGGAAATTATAGCCTAAAAGATGAAAGGTTTGTAAAGTGATAAGAAAATGATAAAAAGATGTTATACGAGGTACAATAACAAATCTTAATTAGAGTAGGCATCAGAATTCCCAGTTAAACAATAAGGATACTAACTCACACAAGCCACTGAATTAGTAAGGGAAAACCAAAGTTTATTGTTAACACAAGTATTTTTCAGTTGAAACTCAGATAATGATCACATTTGATTACCTGCCCTTTTATATTAGTAGCAGAATTTAATAACAGAGTTAGTTTCAATTTTGTAGCTACTTCTTGAAAAAGGCTTAGTGAAGTCAAGGGAAAACAGACCTGTACAAGTAATTATTTCTTTTTATGATTTGGTATGGGATGGAGGTGAACAAAGAAAAAAGAAAGAGGAGAGAGAAGATCAAGAGAGATGGAAAAGGTATGGACTATGTGTTTGGTAAGAGAAATTTAGAGAAAAGCAAAAGTAACATCCCTTCTCTCTTCTGCCCTCATTCTTCCAACTTTTCATTTAAATATAACCACCACATGGAAATGCTGAAAATGCTAGGGTGCAAGAAGAAACTATCAATAGATTATAAAAAATGTTTTGTTTGACAAAAAGGAAGTGGCTACTGTCAAATATTTGAAAAAGCAAAGTATTTACTGTTAAATATCATTAAAGAAATTTCAAAATGAAAGCTGAATTTCTATCAAAACATCAAAATATTTTATCACAAAAATAACAAAACAGAAAGTTAATTATTTTTCATATTTTTTTTTATGTTTTAATTTTAACTGGAAAAAAATTGGTGGAACAGCAATGAATTTTATAAATATTTTTTGAGAAGCACAATAGGCTTTTTTGCCATGAATTTCATCCCTCTCTAAATACACTAGCTAGCTAATTCTAGGTACAATGTGACTGTAAATCAGGCACAGAATTAAAGCATTTCATACTAGATGCACACTATTCCAACACACATGCAGTTAACCCAGAACAATGTACAGCAAGAAGATGATCCTTCCAGAAGTTGCCTGTCTTGCAGAGTTAGAAAATAAACACAAATTACTCTAGAAATACAGCAGCACATTAGTAGTAAAGTGCATTCGACTCAGATTGCATATTTAGAAAAAGGAAATTGTCACTAGTCATTAATGTCAACAGTTAGGTTTCCATTACTGTGATCATTATTTAACTTAGCCTCTGCAGGACCAATATCTAGAGGACAGGATCTGTTTAAAATGAAAAATAGTTTGAGGTTCCAAAATAATTTGATCAAAATAAATACACCAACACACAGCACGACCTCCAACACGTAGCATAGCCTTCAATATGTAGCAGAAAAAACTTTGGATTTAATTATTTTGATTGTCACAGAACTATAGGCATTTATAAAACATTTATTCACCTGCTTATGGGTTGTATGGGAGTCCCCAAACTCTTTTACTTCTTTCCCAGCATTACTGGTAGTGCTACCAGCTCTTCTGCCCCTACAGTCAGGGCAGGATGGGTGCAGCAGCCGGGACACGTGGCAGGGCGGACCCCTCACCCCCTCACCCACCTGGGCCCTTTCTCTATTCCTGGGGAGGCTGAGTTTTCAGCAGCAACCCGTGCCTCCTTCCATTGGCAGGAGGCACGTACCTCTTCTGCTTCAGATCCACACCCTTTTCAGCCCTGTTATTTTTATATTATAGAAGTGGGGTGTTAAAGGAGAAGAGAGGGTCCACAGATAAAGAACAGTAGGAGGATTCATGGAAAAAAAGGTAGTGCCTGGGTTTTCAATGGAGGAACTGAGAAAACAGTGAAATTCTTCTCTTGTTCCTCATATTCTTCCACCCTACCCCTGAACACAGAGATTCCTGTGACTTCTGTGAGGAAAAAGAGGAAATATATACCATCACCCAGAAACGCAGCTGAGGCAACAACCTTTCTCCTAAGTGGGATGAGGAGCCAAATGCGCATAGGTGGTAGGAACCAGCAAACATCCACATTTGTGAATCTTCAAACAACACAGCATTGCCAGCTTCAGCTGCACCACATCTGTTCAATAGCACAGGCAACCATGAACATAAATAAAGCTCTTCCACAGGCTCAGTGCTCCGTGCCCTGGGTATCAAACAATATCTAAACCTTTGGGACACAGATGAGAAAAACTAAAAGCACAAGAGATCAAGTTTCTCGTAGCCAGTTAAAGACTGCAGAATAAACTCCTAAGAGTATGCTCTCATTGCTTGAGCCAAACCCTATCTGTAATGATTAGATTTGGCCAGTGTACTGGCAGTCAGATGGTGCCATGAAATACTTCTGTTACACCCTTCCCCTCGATAGACTGAAGCTATCATGGCAATTGAAGCTATTTAATTCATTTTCCCTTTGAAGATCAGACAAAATTAGTTGCCAACAGCTGAGCCTCACACACATGCACCTTAGTGCCTGATTCCCAAGAAAGTGGGTTTCCAGTTGGACACCAGGGATGTGCCATTGCGGTGACCCTCACACATGAGTCACCTCTAGAAGCAGTGCTGGAGAGCAAACCCTGTCCTCCATATTCAGAGAAATAAAGGCTATCAGGCAGTCCATAGGGCAGGCCATGCTGGGTCAGACAACTACCCAGCAGCAAGTCTCCAACGCCGTCCATAAGCAGATGTCTAGTGAAGAGTAGGAACAGGTAAGCGCCCATGACATTTCTCCCCATACTTGGGCAATCTCCAGCTATTTTCACCTAGATGCAGCTTCTGTAAACCACAAGCAGAATATGTGTATGCCTTTGGGAAAGGTTATTCAAGGAAAAAGAACAGGAACCCAAGGACTTCCCTCTTAGCTCTAGCTTAACATGCTGTATTTTCAGTAAACACACTCTTGAGAAAGCCAAAACCTAACAGAGAAACAAGAAAGATAAATAAAACGAGGATCTTCTGTCCTGTTCTCAATCCTACTTTGCAGAACAATTTAGCAGAAACTATCAGCAAATTTATCCTTAAAAGCACTCTGTATTTTAATGCATCTTTAAACCATTTTTTGTATTAACAATGGGGAAAAAAACCTGACACTTCCATTTATGTAAAACAGGGTTTAAGAAAAGGAACTGCTTTTAGTTTTTAATACTGCTCTTTTTAAAAAAAAATTACCATCTTCTCATTTTCAGATTCCATAAAAATATGAATCAAAAAACAATTATTTTGAGAGTTAAAAAAAAAAAAAAGGAACGTATTGACAAATTTACAAGGACATGCAAACTGATTTCTAAATTTGTGGGACTGTGCACTCTTTAAGCGGTAAGAAACAGTCACTGCAATGAAGCAATGAATGCTTCTTTAACACGCAAGCCAAGAACATTCCTTGAATCTTGTACCCTAAGTAGTCATTGCTGATGGAAAAGAAGCAATCCTTGTTCCTCATTTGTACTTCTATGTCTGAAATAAACGTGAACTGAAGGGGGGGAAAAAGTGTATTAAGCTTATTAAATACTAATAGGTTAATTCACACTACATGAACATTAATAGCCACTTTGCTCCAGGTTTGTTACACATCTCTCTCCACACAGCAATCCCACCAGGCTGCTGAGTGATAAACTGATCCAATGAAGCGCAACTCAGGCAAATGTACTCAATCAACAGCAACCCTGACACACTTATCTTTACACAAGAAACTATCAGAGGTAGTGAACCCTTTGATGGCACGCCACTTCAACCATAACATTGCCCTTTCATTTAGATCTTTTTTCTCAAATTCAGTTATCTGCTTTTCGCACCTAACCCCATATCAAAATTGCCTGAAGATTTCTCAGAAACACAGACAAGTGAGCTCTGCAAGAGGGAGGATAAGTGTGTGGGCATAAGTGCAGGGAGAGGGAGGGGAAGGGAAAGTATAAGGCAAAGAAAGCGAGGCTGACGTAGAGCCCCAAATGAACAGCCTTGCTGCTCCCTGGCTGCCAAAATAGCCAGGTGAGCCTGGTCAGCACCAGCTGCAAGATATTCCTCCAGCAATAGCCTCTGCCCACTCAGGTATTCCCTCCCTTATGGGTGGCGGTGGCAGCTGCAGCAGCTGCCCTGCCTTTGCAGGGCTTTGGCACTGGCAAAACCAGCAGTGTGATTCACTTTTGCTCTTGCAGGTCTGCACTGAAATCTATGGCTAAATTCTGCCTAAAAGGTAGGAAAGGCCTAAAAATTAAACTCACAGGAAAACTGAGAAAAAAGAGAAAAGGAAACTGTTAAGTCAGCCCTAATATGAAATTTTTTTTAAGCGTGACCTTACGGGTTAAAGTCAGGTATACAGTTCAGGCAGGCTGCAGTTTCTGGGACATAAACTCAGAGCTCCTGACTTACTTATTTAGACAAACTGTTACTCTACAGGTCAGCAAGCTGCCCAGCCTTATGATCTAACTCATACAGAATTCAGAAATACTGCCTTTGAAATCTTAATTAGTGTAGTAGTAATAGACGCTTTCTCCCATACTACCATAGTTTATATGTCAGACAGGCCAAAGAGCTAAATGAAGAGCAAGATGCGTGCATCTCAGCAAGCACAGTTAGATGATGTAACTCTGCCCTTATGCCCTGTTTCCTTCAAGCATATTTCTTACCCTAAACCAAACTCCTCATTCTTCCATGTTCCCAGTCTTTTGGTGTTTTTCCCCCATAACTGTCATTCCACATGACTGCCAATCCTAAATTTCCAAAAGTCATGTCTTATTTCAAAAAAGGTATGGCCTAGGTTTGGGGGTGTTGGGGTTTTTTAACTTATCTTCTTTTTTTTTTACCTTTTGGGCAAAATTTTCTAACTTATCTCTGCATTTGTGAAGAACAGAAGCTCATCTTAAACAAAAGAGGAACATAATGTAACCACATGACTCTGTCTTTTTTTTAATTAACAAAGTTCCCATATTGTGTAACCCGTAATAAAAGCCTGAGGTAGCTCACCACAGAGCACACTCTGCATGTCTGCTACTTGCCAGAAGTCCTATCCTCCTTCTGGTCCCTCCACATCCCATCTGAAGCTCATTCCCAAATTGCACTCCTCAAGCCCTTCATCCACTTGCTTTCCTCTTCCTCACCTTTCCAATACTGTCTTTTTGTTCCTTCCAACCCATACCCTTGCTCAATTTTTCTCCAGAATCAGCAGTCTGGAGAATTGGCCAGTCTTCATTTATCACACATTCCTCCTTCCCCCTGCAAGAGGGGGCAAAGCACACTCAGTAAGTCTTTGTCCTCTGCCTCCAGGGCCCATATGTCTGCCTGCTCCCCCCTGACCAGCATTCCCAAATCCTCCCGGTCCTCTGCCACCCCTCACCCCTAGCCTTTCTGAGGGCAGAGGCCATTCCTGGTTCATCCAGGATCATTATGGAGCAGATCATCTTGAGTGCCATCACGAAGCACGTACAGGACAACCAGGCCATCAGGCCCAGTCAGCACGTGTTCATGAAAGGCAGGTCCTGCTTGACCA